>NC_056736.1:312668973-312923973 GCF_019279795.1 Protopterus annectens | reverse complement strand
ATATATATATATATATATATATATATATAAAAGTTTCAATTCAGTGTAATTTCAGTCTACTGAAGTAGACCCATATATATATATATATATATATATATATATATATATATATATATGCACACACACACACACATATATAGGTTCATAGGTTGGTACTAGGCTATCGGCCCAAGTGCATAAGAAAGCCTAGCCAACAAGGTTCCCTGGCTTACGCCACCCAAGAAAGTTAATTTCCTGTATCCCTGTTGAGCAGAGCCACAGAAGTGATCCCCGGGGTGTATTTCCTATTTCCCATCCACTCATCAATATTTTTCTTGAAGAGGCTAATGAGGAACTTTGCTTGACATAGCTGGGTAGTTTGTTCCAGAATATAGGAAGTCTCTGGGACAGGAATCTATCCCTCCAGCATGCCCTGTTTATTGTGGTAATGAGGTTTACGTCCCTAGAGTGTGGAGCTCAAGGGATTGGGATTTCTTTAGGTGTAGCATGTCCAACAGCTCTGGGTTTGACATAGCTTTATATGTTAGGCAGAGATCTCCTCGGAGTAGACAATATGCTACAGAGTAAAGCTGGAGTTTTTTGAGACGGTCAGTGTAGGACATCTGTTTGAGGCCAGTAATCCTTTTTGTGAGGTACTTCTGTGGCCTTTCCAGCTACTGAAGATGACTTGTGAGGTACATTCCAAAGGGGCATTGTACTCTATAATGGGTCTAATGAGTGCCAAGTAGAGGGGAACAATTACCTCTTTTTTCCTGGATGAGAACCCTCTTGTGATGAGGTGTGCCACATAGAAGGATTTCCTGACTACTGTGATGATGTGATTATCAAAGGCGAGACTACTGCCCACCTGGGTCCCAAGGTCTCTTATCACACATTCAGCATTAAGTAGACTGCCATTTATGTGTTAGTTCATGGATACAAAGTTTTTACCAAAGAGGATGACAGTGCACTTTTTGGGATTGAGCTTGAGGCCATGCCTCTGACACCAGGCATCTGTCTTAGTGAGGCCCTTCTGTAGGATGTACACATCATTTGGGGACTCAGCTATGGCTCCTAGTTTGCAGTCATCTGCGAACTTTGTTAGGCAGAGGCTTTCTGTGTTAGCCTGTACTTCAGAGAAGTAGAAACCAAACAGGAGAGGTCCCAGGACTGAACCCTGTGGTACTCCACTTGTCACTTGTTTGAAGTCAGATTTGGAGTCTGCAATTTTTACAGTTTGGGTTATCTCAGTGAGCCATTTGGCAACCTATCTTGTGACATAGGGATTTATTCCTAATTTAGTGAGTTTAGCTATAATTCCAGAATGGGGTATACTGTCAAAAGCCTTGGCGAGGTCAAGATAGGCTGTGTGAACCACCTTGCCATCATCTACGGCTTTGGTGATTGCCTCAAAGAAGTTGATCCGGTTCAGAAGGCATGGTTGGGGTCCAGAGATTGGAGTTTACCAATGTCTTTGTTTATGAGTTCCATGATGGTACATTCCATGGCCTTGCAGACCAGGCTTGTCAGGCTAATAGGGCGACAGTTCCCAGGATCAGTGGTGGCTCCCCCTTTGAGGAGTGGGATAACTGTTGCTGTGCACCATTCAGTGATGTGAGACTATGTGTATGCATATATATATATATATATATATATATATATATATATACACACATAAATATATATATATATATATATATATATATATATATATATATATATATATATATATATACGCCTCACAGTTAGACGTTGCCATTCGATTCTCAGTTAGAGTGTCCTCTGTGTGGTGACATGCGTGAATGGGCATTCCTTCATTGAAGGTTGTGCGTTAGGCCCAGCAAGCCAGCACGTCAAAATCTACTGCCAATCATTAGCGGACCAGAGTTCCGCTGTGGCGACCCCTAACCGGGAAAAGCCGAAAGAAACAAACATATATACACATACATATGCATACCCACACATACACACACACACACATATGTATATATATAGATAAGATGTCTTGTGAGGTACATTCCAAAGGGGCATTGTACTCTATAATGGGTCTAATGAGTGCTGAGTAGAGGGGAGCAATTACCTCTTTTTTCCTGGATGAGAACCCTTTTGTGATGAGGTGTGCCACATAGAAGGATTTCCTGACTACTGTGATGATGTGATTATCAAAGTTGAGACTACTGCCCACCTGGGTCCCAAGGTCTCTTATCACATATTCAGCATTAAGTAGACTGCCGTTTATGTGTTAGTTCATCTAAAACACAAAACATCTAAAACCCATAACACCGAATTTCATAACATCTAACACTACAAATCACAAGAAAATAACATCCCCTCCACATATAACGACACGAAACTACCAAACACACTTTTTACTACATTTGTGGAGGGGGGGGCAAGTCCCCCTCGCACCGCCATATGGGGGGCTCCACCCACCACCACCACCCCCCGTAAATTAAATATACCAACTCCAACTCCATATATATATAGGTTCATAGGTTCATAGGTTCTTAGATAGGTACTAGGCCATTGGCCCAAGGGCCTACGTAAGCCTAGCCAACAAAGTTCCCTGGTTTACACCACCCAAGAACTTTATTTTCCTGTGCCACTGTCGAGCAGAGACACAGAAGTGATCCCCGGGGTGTATTTCCTATTTCCCATCCACTCATTAAGATTTTTCTTGAAGAGTGCTAATGAAGAACTTTGCTTGTCATAGATGGGTAGCCTTGGCAAGGTCAAGATAGTCTGTGTGAACCCCCTTACCCTCATCTTATATATATATATATATATATATATATATATTTATATATATATATCTATATATATATATATATATATATATATATATATATATATATATATATATATACACATATATATTTATATTTACATATATATATATATATATATAGATAGGTTTACCTTTAAATCTGCGTATTGCAGAACGGCGAACAGAACATTTCCGAAAGGCAGTCTGCAAAGTTTGCAAATGCCAAACGGAAAAAGGTTCGAATGTGCAATGAGCGAATGCACAATGTGATTCGCTCATTGCACATTCAACATTCTGCACTATAGTGGGGATCGGGAAATGGTTCCTTTCCTCACTGTAGTGCGATCTCGGAGTTAGAATAATAAAGTAGGGCGGGTGCAGGGGTGCTTGCCTACCTGCTTTACACTTTGTTTTTTTTTTTCTTCTAAATGAATGTTCGAAAAACAGCGAATCTTCTTTTCAATTTGCTGTTTTTTAAACATTAAGGGCTGTCGACATTTACAGTTTCATGGTTTTGAGTCGCTCATATGAACACTCAAACCTCTGTGATTCGCGGTTTTAAAGGTAAACATATATATATATATATATATATATATATATATATATATATATATATCAAACATTAGCAAGGGGTAGGGGAGTGCAGCCCCCCACATGTGGGGTTCAGGAGGGCTTGCATCCATGCAAAAACATTTTTGTGTGTTTTGCATGTTCCAAGGATTAGCCTCTGTGCATGTGCTACAACATGTTGATGTAAGTGTGTCAACATTAAACATTTTGATGTTTCTATGGATTGTCTATTCATAGTAGAATAGTAATTCCATAGACAGATAAATGGATAGATAGATAGATAGATAGATAGATAGATAGATAGATAGATAGATAGATAGATAGATAGATAGATAGATAGGTGTGACTAACTTTGTAATCCTTGGCTGCATAGCTTCCTTAATTTGTCAGTTGGTTATCTATTTATTTGTTTTATTTATTTTTTTTTTATTTTTATTTTTTTTTTTGTGCTGTACTGTGGAACTTTGCTCCCTGGGACTCTGGTGAAAAGAGGCTGTTAGCTCAGTCAGACCATCCAGGTTAGTAAATGTGAAATCAAGCAAATAAAATAAATAAAATAATCATGTATGACAAAGAAGAAAATAACTATTACATGTGACTACTACTTCAATGACATTTTAAACAAGAGATTTGCTTAAAAGAGAAGTTAATAGGTTGTTTGATAGTTAGCATAAATATCCTTACCAAGAGCTCTCCTGTATTGCCTTCCAACCAGTCCCAGCAGGTACTCTTTACATACAACACAAGAACCCTCTGCAGCGGATGCATATACAATGAAAGCCACTTACATCTGTGTTTTCATTCTTACAAGACTGTGCAATTCAAAGCAGTACAAAACTGTATTTTGTAAGACGAAACCTGTCTCCTAAACTTGAATGCATAGGTGACCTAGGCTGTTGGATAATTACAGGAATCATAGAAAATTCAAGGCTATTGAGTTTTGCAACTATTACATCCCAACAGTTCTCACCATACATTGTATCTCCTTTCTCAAGGGGGGCTATGCCTGTCATGTCTGGGGTAAGTTTAGGAATACCCTTCTGATTATCCAGGTGTTGTTTGAAGGAAGATAGTATATATTACTACCTGATATGCAGGGGTTGCCTTCCAGATGTCAGGAAGATGCTGAGTAATGAATCTGTCTCTACACCTTGTTTTACTGCTTTGCCAAAGTGGTCTTAGATCTATTGTTCTGCTATTTGTAAGACTGATTTTTGAAGGCACAAGATAACCTGGACTACTGGGCCCCTGATTGTTCAGAAAGCAAAACAAAGTATATGTCTCCTCTGAGGACCCTCTAAGATGGAGAAAAGAGAGGTAGTGCTTCTAGTCTTTTCTAGAAGCTTAAGAATTTTAAGCCTATGATCTTCTTTGTTAGGAACCTCTGGAGTCTTGCCAACTGTTTGATATGTCTGATGAGGTACATCCCAAAGGGTGCATTGTAATCTACAACTGGTCTGATCAGAGTGCTGAATACAAGGGGCAATAACCTCTTTTGGTCTGGATGATATTCCCTTTCTGATCAGCTGCACCAAGTAGTAGGATTTTCTGGAGTAGACCACAGAAATCACCTTCCTTGCTTTGGGGTGAAAGAGGGAAACATCCCTAGTGGAAGTGATTGGGACATCTTTATGATCAGGCCATTGCGCATCCCCATCCCCAACACTAATCCAAATGTGTGCAGGGATGTTAAAACAAAAGCAGAAAAAAAGAATCATCCATAATGGCTGTCTTAATGATGGCCCCTCCCCAGTTGACCTTTATCCCCCCCAGGAGTGAATTGATGTTCAGCATGGAGCACAGGCAAAATGTGCACAACAAAATCAGAGATGGTGACTGACAGAGTGCAAACAACTGCTAATGAACAGAATTCAGGTGCAAACAGCAAATAGAGGGTAACACAAAAAATGGGGAATGCAGTGATGGAGATAAGGGGTGAATAGAACTTGCTGGACTAGCCAGGGGGAACCCACTGAGATGTTGATTACCTCTGTGGCTGACATTATAAGAGGGCACCAAATCTGCTGGACCTGTGGTCAGCTATGCAACCCTAACAATTCAAGGTGTCAAGTGGGCATTCAGCTGTCAATCCACGTAGGCCTTAATAAGCCCCTGCACTTCATTTTGGAAGACCCAAGAGAGCCTCTCTGCACCACTCACAGACAAGAAGCCATCACCACCTCATGAAGAAAGGACATGGAGGTCTTCAGTGTGTTCTCTAGGTCACCTTTGACAGCGTGACTTTTGTCACCCTGCAGAGACGCAGGCTGGGAAAACAGTGAGGGCCCAGCAGCAGGAACAGTGTCTGGTGCAGGGCATGATGTGCACCACTTCACCACTTCCTGCACCATAGCTGATCCAGAAGAAAAAGAAAATAAATTAATAAAACCAAAACAACAAAGCAGAAAGAGAGAGAGATAAAGAGAGACTAAGACATAAGATTACTAATATGTATTGTAGTTTAAAAAGAGTACACGACTGTCTGCCAGATATATACTAAATTTACCCCACCTCCTGGAGGACCTGTACTGCTTCCTCTGACAAGCCTCCTATTTTTATGTATCTCTTGGGCCATCAGAAAACACAACACAAATAGCAATTAGTTCAGCATATCCCTGACAAACAAAGGCAATTACAGCTATGAGTTTTAGGTCTTATATACAGTCTAAAACCAGGAACAGAATGCTTACAATAATAAGGTGGCTTCTTCAACTTAACCTCTTTCTCCCACTGACAGAGAAGGTCTGGGTGACATCCTTCCAAATCACTATATGCGCCACTACTGTTCAGCAGAGTGGGTGATGACTGTGGCATCACTCATTGGCAATCAGTTCTGACATTAATACCGCAAACTACTTCAGCGGGTGCTCCTTATGGTATCTGTGCAGCAGGTGAAGAAAGATCTTTCACTCCCTGGTGCACCATACAGCAGCCCTGCCACAGTCTCTGCCTGCTGAAGCCATGCCCACACCCTATGTCAAAAAAGTAGAAACAATGGTGCACACAGTTGTATATAATGGACAACTTATAATGTGCCTCTATCGGCAGCAGGATAGTATGATGTGCATTAACAGTAGCATAATGTAAATTGTCAGTAAGCAGTGCAAAAGGACAGTACCATGTCTGTGCATGCATGTACACAACATGCGATGTCCTGGCCTGACAACAGGCAGGTAGTAACTTCAGAGTACAGAATATGGTTGACAAAGTATCATGCTGTATGTGTGATTCACAGAAGTTCACAAAAATGTCACCTCATTTGCATAATTACTGTACTTTGAGGTCCATTTCAGCTTGATAAAAAAACAAAGTCACCATATTTCAGGAAGCCACATTATAATGAGCATCTTAGGAGATCACACTATATTGGATATCACAGTGTACCACCATATAAGCATATTGATAGTAGATATTTCTACTGGCAATGGACCTCAGAACAGCATTGATCACAAAAGTGACCATGAAATCAACAAGCACAATAAAGAGCAGGGGAGAGTATGGACTAACACACTGAACAGACCATGACAGGGGACTGATATACTTGTGAGGTGGGAGAACCTGACAGGGCACTGGAGACAGAAAAGGACAGGGCAAGTTACAGTCTTTCTGAAGGCCTCTGCCTGACAGAGAACACGGAACAGTATGGGACAGGTTGCAGTCCTGCTGTGCAGCTCATCCCAATAGGACACAGGAAACATATGCAGCTAAAGAGGTTGCAGTCCTGCTGGGCGCAACAACCTGACAGGGGACAGGGCAGAAAAGGTTGCTGTCTTGCTTAAGGTCCCACCTGACAAGGTGCAGGGGACATAGCAGGACTGCATGACATGATGCAGGAGATATGAGGCTTCCAATACACCAAGCAGATGATGTGCTATCAGCACAAGTCTGACAGACAGCAGGCATGAGTAGGCTGCTGTCACACTATGTCACAGTGATGGAATGGTTACACTACAGCAACAGGTAGGAATGTCTGACAGACAGCAGGCATGAGTACACTGCTGTCATACTATGTCACAGTCTTGGAATGGTTACACTACAGCAACAGACAAAACTGTCTGACAGACAGCAGGCATGAGTACGCTGCTGTCACACTATGTCACAGTCTTGGAATGGTTACACTACAGCAACAGACAGGAATGTCTGACAGACAGCACTCATGAGTACACTGCTGTCACACTATGTCACAATGGTGGAATGGTTACACTACAGCAACAGATAGGAATGTCTGACAGACAGCAGACATGAGTACACTGCTGTCACACTATGTCACAGTGGTGGAATGGTTACACTATAGTGACAGAAAGGAATGTCTGACAGGTCACAGTGGTGGAATGGTTACACTATAGTGACAGAAAGGAATGTCTGACAGCAAGTGTGAGTACGCTGCTGTCACACTGTGTCACAGTGGTGGAATGGTTACACTATGGCAGCAGACAGGAATGTCTGATAGACAGCAGGCATGAGTATGCTGCTTTCACACTATGTCACAGTGGTGGAATGGTTACACTATAGCAACAGACAGGAATGAGGTCACCGTAAGGGTGCTAGGGATGGTACTTAGCTGTCAGTTGGAATGGGCACTCATGCTTGCTTACATTGAACCATAAATGTAGCTCACAGGTGTATTTGTCTTGTCATGGGATAAAAGAAATAGCAGTGACTGGAAAGCCTCACTGTACTAAAGACAGAGGTGCTACTACAGGCCCTATGCACACATGGCATACATATCCTTGAGAAGGATAAAACAAATAAGCCCTTCCATAAGCATGAGTGGAAACGACTGGTGCAGAACAT
Organism: Protopterus annectens; assembly: GCF_019279795.1. Classification (NCBI taxonomy): domain Eukaryota; kingdom Metazoa; phylum Chordata; order Ceratodontiformes; family Protopteridae; genus Protopterus; species Protopterus annectens. The sequence continues at coordinate 312,915,863 of NC_056736.1, read as the reverse complement.
CAGGGCAGCAAATGACCATAATAGCACAATAGTAAAAATGTATCACAATATCACTAATATGTCATTGCAGACCAAGACCAAGGCACAGGAAATTGTCTTAGACAGGTTGATCACTGGGTGTCTGATGGAAGTGAAAGAATTCCTGGTATACCTCACTGGAGAAAATGAGAGAACCCTAAATGTGGCATTACTTGGATGTGGGAGCTGGGCTGGTGGTGACTGCCTGGCTGTCTGAGGGGATGACCATAGGAGTATTAGCATGTGCTGTTCTTTTAACGGTGAATGATTTTCTCAGGCAAGCACATATGCATAACTATCATCCAGGGATATCAGGGATGCAGCAGGGACAACTTCCCACAAGATACATATGTGCCCATAGGCTAAGTATACATTTGTTCAGTGCCTGACAATGTCCAAAATTTATTTACCTCAATTTTTACATACCAAAAATTATGCACCAAACACCTCCCTAACCTAAACTAAATATCACAAAACTAAAAATCTCAGAGATATACACATACGGTGCTTGGGTTGAGGAAAGGGAGTATGAATAGAGTTAGTGTAAGGTGTGCATGTTTTGTTTAGTGTTAGGGACAAGGTTAGGACTAACATTAAGGTTTGGCTTGGAGTTAGGATTAGAGTTAGTGTTTTTGTTAGAATTAAAATTAGCACACATCCACCACTCCCAGTACCTTACTATATGCCCTAACTCTAACTCTAATACCAACCATTAGCCTAACTCCAGCCCTAACACTAAACAAGACACTCACCAAGCGCTATCCCTATCCCAGGTCTATATCACATTAGCAAAATTCCAAAATGTCGAACAACATAAGCTCGATCTTGGAACCTCGAAATGTGATATACTCGATCGCTCAGAACAAGAGAATACACACACACAGCACAAGCAGACCAAAATACATAATCCACACATACACACTTCACAAAATCCTACACTAAACCATACATACACTACTAGCTATCCACTTACCTTAACCCAACCCTAACCCTAAGGTCCCTAAATAATGCACACTCACCTTACCTTCTCCCTAACCCTAAGGTCCCTAACTAATGCACACTCACCTTACCCGCTCCCTAACCCTAAGATCCCTAACTATCGCACACTCAACTTACCCGCTCCCTAACCCTAAGGTCCCTAACTATCGCACACTCAGCTTACCCGCTCCCTATCCCTAAGGTCCCTAACTATCACACACTCACCTTACCTCGGTCAGTTTGCACACTTACCTTAACCCGGTCCATCACCTTCGCACCATAGTCAAGGAAATAGCGAAGCCGCAGAAACGGCCCACCGAATACTTTCCCTAGGAAAATATTCAGTGTTCTGCAGCTTCGCTATTTCAAGCATTCACTGAATTGGGGTCGATATTATAACATTCAAAGTTTTAAGACTTCGATGTTATAATATAGACACCCCTATCCCTAACCCTAACCCTAAACAAGAAACATGCAGCTTACCCTTGTCATATCCCTAGTGCTAACCCTAAAAAGTACACATATAACTTATACACCTAATACCAATCCTTAATTCTGATGTTAGTAGTAGCACACACACACACACACACACACACACACACACACACACACACACACACACACACACACACACACACACACACACACACACACACACACACACACACACACACAGAGTCTCACTCAGAATACAAAAAAATCAGTATCTCCAAGCAGCTCAACATTCTGACACACTCACAATTCTGATGTGCAAGATTCTGTGGTTGGAATTGCTCTTTTAACAGGGACCCATAGCTGTCTGTGCCTCACATGGTGGTATGAGTAACAAATAATACACCCATAGGAAAACTGGATCATATCCATACACATTTGCATATTCCATTGGGAGACGATTCAGCACAAGTTGGAACATGCCTGATGTCAAAAGGTCACCAGTTGCTGATGATGTACATGGTAACAGGGACCCATAGCAGTCTGTATGCAACGTGGTGGTAGAAGACAAACACATAGGTTCATAGATTAGTACTAGGCTAACTGCCCTTGCGAGCCATTTTAAGCCTAGCCAATTATCCCAAACCCATGATCCCGCATTGCCACGGGGGTGTATTATCTGAATGCATTCACAGGTTCGACTGAGAGAGGATCCAGCTCAATAGGCTGGAACATGCCTGATATCAAAAGGTCACCAGTTGCAGCTGATGATCCCATTGTGTACTAGGCACAGTCCAAAGATGAAGTAGTACTGCCAACAAGGCTAACAGTAGAGGTCACCACACCTCTCGACTGTTATGATTTATGCATAATAGTGCTATGATTTTGCCCCTCAGATTTATCTTGCTCCATCTAGATTTATGGATGTTCCTCATAAAGTCACACCTTAAATGAATAAAGTAAACCTATGCAAAGATTCCCTACAACTAACTACATAGGTCTAGTGTATAAAGAAATTGTATTATGAAAAAAAGAAAGTGTTTCTCTTTTTAACCCTGTGCTATTATTTTTATTTAAAGACCAGTGCTATGGTTTTAATGCTCAGAGACTGAGAAGTATGGAAGTCACACTCACATCAGCAACAGCTATGATAATCGTGAAAGGCCTGAATGACATTCCAGCTTCACCTGTGCTTAATGAAGGACACCTCTTCCATGTCAGCCCCACACCTGCTACACAAGTGGCACCACCACAGGCAGCATCAGAGGTCTGTTCTGTCTCTGAGGTGTGCACAACCAACATAAGAAAGAGGTAAGTAGGTGGTCATCAGTCTCATAGTTCCAGAATGTCTGCAGGGCTAGGTGTCACCATTGTCGTTGATCAGTGGATGTGCAGATCAGTGATCCAGGCAAAGACTGATGCTAATCTTACCATGTCAGAGATGTTGAGAGTGCTGCATGACTTGCATAAGGAACTGCAACTTATGGATCAACTCTGAGGCATCCTACAACACATGCCTAGTGGCATGGCTTATAAGGACTTAGAACAGTCATGCCTGTTGAGGGCACTGGTACAGTCAAGAGGATGTAAACAGTTGACCACTGTGGCTGTTCTAGGGGCTGGGTGTGTGTTGTGTAATAATACACAAGGCTTAAGCAGATGGCTGACACCTTTCTAGAGACACTTTCACTGACCATACTGTCAATGACTGCCTCTGCCCTAAGGTATGGGCATTCCCATGGCCATGACTGATGCTCTTTAGGCTCCATTCTGGGCATACCTCACTGAGAAAGCCACTCTAGATCCTGCAGTTCAACAAAGTCACACTCCCCCATACCCCTACAGTGAATAACACCTACCTGTGTCTATTATTGAGGTTATGGATTCCAGAATTCCACTGAAACATCACTCGAGGAAGAATAGGGTTCCTGTGCACACTCCGGATGTTGGTCTACAACCCATGGATAGGATTCCTCCAGGCCAAATGGTGCAGCCAACCAGAATCTCAGCCAAGGAAGCTCCACCCCACCACTGGATGATGTGATCTTTGATTCCCCCAATCTTTTAGCTATGGGTATGGCTACCACATCAACCATTTCTGATCTTTTCACCTATGTTAGCACTGCTACTCCCTGTCATTGTGCCCTAGTCTACCTGTGCAAATGATGTTGACTGTGCCATGCCCACCGATCTGTCCTGTGTGGGTAGGGTAAAGTCTGATGCATATCATGGCCAGTCAACACAATGGAATGTATAGCCTGGTTGCACTATGGTATTCATTATATTTGTTCCTTGTTTGTCTTGTCATACCTAAGGGTTTGGACCAGATAACACCACTTTGCCAGTGTCACTAGGAATTGCACCTGTCTGTGCATCATATGGGGTACCACTGCAGCTTGGCCCTCTAATAACACCTTAGCCATCTTCTCCTCCATTGCTGCTACAGGTCTATCAGGCAGTGCTATGGAAGATCTGTAACTAACTGATATGGTGCCCTTTGCAGATCCTCATAAAATTAGTGGCCTCATCAACTCAGAGTTGAGGAGCAAAAAAAGAGATCTTCATAACATCCTAGAGAAACAAACTATTCTGTGATCCTGCAGCTGTAAGAAGCTGCATAACAAGCAGCAGTGTCTACACTCACTGCCAAACACTCAAACACACCCACCCTCATGCTAAGCACTTCAGAGCTTCAGCATGTCAGACAAGCTGTAATGGAGTATCAAGATCCACAGTGCCCTTCTGCAACAACACCTGCTAAATGTGGCCCCTGACAGCTTGCACCACGAGCAACCACTCCCTTCACCTCACCCTATGTATAGCTCAGTGATATGGAGTCCCCGTGCTATAACTACTTTCATAGCCTCATGTTATGTATAACATGGTGCAGACCAAAAATGTCCTGATGCAGCACTCTGGAACATATTCCAAAGCCACCAGATGTATCCAAGCAGTAAAAGCAGGCTTTCAGAACTATGAACATGCATTCAGCAATGTTCCATACCTATGACAATGCCATGTTATACTCCATTTCTACCATGGTCTGAAGGCTGCAGATCAGGATCATTATCCACAGTTTTAAGGTGTATCCAGCATCAACCACAACTCAAAACACTGGAAACCATTATGAATGGTCTATTACCTATCTACATGGGACCAGACTATTGGAGATACTGTGGGTTATAATATGTACACCTACAAATATGTTAGCTAACATGTATGGCATGTTTATAAGTTGCAATGGTGCCAAATGTTGGAATCATGACAATTGCTTGGATGCTGCACAGACAGACACCTTGTATATAGTACCCTGTGTACCACAATCCACAAGGTATCTGATAGAGTGTTAGCCCTGCTAACTGATATATGGAACACCATATGAAGCAGATAGGACCTTCATAGTGATGTGAATGCAGTTAGTAGCCCCCAGGACCTCAGGGGAAATGGGCTGTGTCACAAAATGCCTGTATAGTAGTGGTTCTCTCCTCTGCTATCCATGAAAATCAAATAAGTTCCTCCACATGGAGCAGTATCATATCAGGAGTTGTGAGTATGATGCCTCCAAAAGTCCTAAAATGTCCCCATCAGACACCAAAAAGTCACTGTAGCAAACATAGTTAATGATACATAAACCTTTGTGTCCACTGGGATAAGAACTCTACACCCCCTTGATTCCATGTGAAGACAGCACATGCCTACTAAGTGATGTATGGTGTCTCTGTCCATATGACAACAGTCAACATTGTCCTGGTAATGGAGGTGATTGTTCATGTGAAGTGTAGTGCAATGATACACAGCATCATGGATGCTGACTCCCAAGGTGGACACTAACATATGTTGTCCAGTTAATGCAAATGTTGCTGCTAGTATCTTAACATAAGACATACGACCATGCACCAAAAAATCATGATGACTAGAATAGCCGATCACCACAGCCTGTTTAGATAATTTTATATGTCTATGAATCATGTTGCTTGTTCAGCTTTTCCATTTAAATACACAATGGCATCCATTAACATTTGGACACTCATTACGTACATACAGTGCTATTTCCGTGGTCAAGCTATGCTTCTCTCTGAATTATCTTCACCCTGTGTGTCACTGCTCACTGTGTTATTTTACTTAATGTACTGGACTATTTGTTTATCAGTCAGAATGTAACCTATAAATAACAGATGTGGAACTAAAGCGTTAAAGGGCTTGTTTGTGTGGAAACCAGGAAAAGTTGAATTGTGAGGGCTTCTTGCTAGTTATGCTTTTTGTCATTTCAGTCCATGTACTAAAATAGAAAATCAGCTAGATCTCCTTTACAGTTCCTGCCCACAACACAGAAGGTGCAGAAATGTCTTACCGGAGAAAGCATTTTTTTAGACAGTAGACGCATGATTTTGTAAAAGAAAGACAGAATATTGCCTTTGCCTAAAAGCATAGAAATGCCAGGCTTGTTTATGTGGAAACCAACAAAAGCTCACTTTTATGAGCTCCTTATTAATTATGTCTCTAATCGATTCAACATTTGTATAAAAGTGCAGACACAGACGGACCTATTTTACAGCTCTTGCCACAGTACTGTTTTAGCTAACAATAAAAGCTCACAGGTGCAAGTATTTTCTAGGCAATGCAAGCCCATATTTGTTAAAAAAGGAAGCCATTGTCTGTACTTCAAAACCTAGGTGAGTGTGAAACTTTGTTCAGTCTCAAAACTAACAAAAGCTGAAGGGAGGGCCTTCTCCCTCACGAAGTCTTTAATCAATTCCGCACTTGTGCTAAGTAAAAATTCTGTTACACTTGCCTTTGCAACTCCCGTGCAGAACACTGTCTGAACAAATATCTTGGCACTGAGTAAATACATAATTGTTTCCAGTACGCTACCTTGGTTAATATTTTCCAAGACAAACCTTTGCTGCACAGTATATTATTGTACAAGTTTCAGTTTCCCAGACTATGCCTGAAATGGGCAAATTGCTTTTTAATGCATCTTATCACAATGTTGTAATCAAAGCAAATAAATAAATAGATTAATGCATGTAATTAAAATACTTCTAGTGGGTTGAAGGGCATGCTAGTTTAGTTGGGAGGGAAAAACAGAAATCAGTATATGCTTTCTAACTCTGAAATGAAAATCCTGGAACCTGCATAAACAAGTCTTATTAAGATGAGTTTAATAAATACAGGACAAGGAAATTTAATTTGTAATTCTCATTAGTAGATTGTAGTCATATGGGTCCAGGATTTAGTTCACTCAACCTCCATTTGCTTACTGTGTAACTCTGAGCACATCGTATATCCATGTAGTACTCCAGTGATGTCTGTAGAAGGTTCATGTGACTTAACGCTCTACCACAGTTAACAAAGAATTAAAAAATATGTACCTTGACAGCAACAAGCCGTGGCATCATTTAATAAGATATTATAAATCAGAATAAAAGTCAAGGATTCCTATAGCATCTAGTGTGCCCCTCTGAAAAAATAGTGAAAATGTTAAAGTGAAATTCTGCCTTTATTAGATTTTTAACCTGCTGGATGTGTAATACAAATGTCAACGTAAGCTGCAAGATCTGAGGCCTATGTGTCACTCCCTAGTAATTCAAACCATAAAGACATTTATTTCTTCTTCTTCTCCTTCTGCAGAGCCACTATTCAAATTAAGGTGTCTAAAAGAGTCATGTGATGCAGTCGCACAAACTCAATATTAGTCAGGAAATAAAAATCATAGGCCTTCAAAGAAATTATATCATGGTAGTCAGCACACTGTACTTTAGCGATGAGTGACACAAACTTTTAAAATGCTACATACAACAGCAATATATTTCAGTATCATAATTTTCAATTAATCTGAAACTGGTGTAGCAAGTGATAAACCTTAATGAAATAACTTATTTCTTGCTTAATAAGGTATATACTTAGGCTATGCCCTTCCATTACATAAAATAAATATGGTTTAAATGAAGTAAGGACAGGCATGTTACCACAAAGGAAAAACAGCGGAAGGTGCATCTGAGGGAAAAGAGTGGTATATTCCTTCCTTATAAACCAGACTGGCCTTCTACTACACTGGAAAGTCAACCTCATTCAGCTCCATCTATGGTTGTGGCTAGCCAGTTACAGATCAAGGATTGCATAACTCATTTTTTTCTTGGAGTGGATAGTGTAACTAAACTAAAGGGACGGCTATGGCATTGGAGCCAAACAACAGTTTCCAGCAGACTTTGTGCATGTTCAGTCTGTGACATAGTAAATTCTTCCCTTAATACTGATCTGGGAAAAGGATAACCATGAGATTCCTAAACATGTTAGTGTTACATGGCCCAGGTTTTTTTAACATACAGTTATGTAGTGTTCCACCATTTTACCCTGATGATGTCCCTGCCAGCTGTACTAGCTGGAGGCATGTAGGAAAACCAGTACATACAGTGGTGCACAAACAGTGTAACACTATCTCCCAGCTTCATCCTACTTACATGTTCAATCTCCAACAAATGCAATGATAGTTTATCAAAGTCTACCCTTCTGTCCCCTGACTAGAAATCCCATTCCAAGCATAAATCAAGGTATCATATTGAATAACATTTTTATGTATGCTATAACATTCTGCAAATAAGCAAATAAAAAAAATGTTGCACATTTTGATGTGACTTAAATATTGACAGAACAGGACAGATCAAAACACATTGTTAAGCTGCAAAAGTCTCACTTCTCCAGCAATGCGTATATTTCGCACAGTGTACAGATCAGCTGTGGCTGATAACTGTTATGCTACATGTAATATACTACCTCAACTCTTTACCCTGTTCTGATTATGTAGAAAGCCTTCTGCAGCCAATACCTGCATGTACTCGAGCTGAAGGAGCCAGATGCACAATGCAGATTTATTTTTGTTTATTCATTCACTCATTCATTTATTTATTGACATACACCTAGCTTCTGCTCTACTCCAGACAGTTGTCCATGAAAACTAATATACATATATTCCTGCTGATGATATCAGTACTGTAAATGGGTGGTGCATAGCATTCTTTGGGCCTTGCAAATAGTAAGACACTGGCATTAAATGCCAAACAGCTATTATGTATTTATGCAAAAAACAAGCTCATTTGCAGAGTACAAAATACATTCTTGAATCCCAGCCTGAGTCAACAAGTACACCCTTTTCCAGGTGTCTGAATGGAGCTCTGTGTGAGTCATCTGTACCCAGCTGCTACAGCTGTGTTCACATCCCAGAGGTGTCATAATAACTAGTTAGAGCACTGTCAAATATGATCAATTAACATTGCAAAGCATCATTCCCCGGGATTCGATGACCCACTAATTCTTAAAAGCACTTATTTCACTGCATTAGCAGGTACTTTTAAATTATATCAGTCCTTTCCTCATACTGAATTCTGGATGTCCTATGGTTAATTAGTGCCACCATCTCCTCACCATAACATACATGCATACAATGCAACTCTTTTTTTAGTTACTTGCTTTATTAAATTGCAGGGAAAGATGGATTGATCACAATATACCTCTCTTTACCTACAACCTAGTTAAACAAAGCAAGGAAGATAAAAGCATATAAAAGAATAATTAAAATAATTGAAATACAGTTATAACACTGATAAACAGTACAGAATAATTTTAGATCATCCAAAGGGTACAAAAGATTATCACTTAAGTAAAGCTGAGTTTTATATATACATATGTTTTTAAAGAAATGTCAGTTACAAGACCACTACCAAATGGATGACCCAATAATAAAGCAATATTCAGTGATTAAATGCATACCCAGTACATCTGCTAAATCAGCTGAAGAGACTGTATATAAGGAATGCTTGCTATTATATACAAACTGGCAATACTTTATATCACAATAATTACTTATAAATACCAGAGGGCTATATGATATTTCAAAAATACAATTAAAAGGAGTTAAGCAAAAAAGGTGCCTCCCTACAAAAGTGTTGGGGTTTCCAAATATTACTTTTATAGAGGTTTAAAAGCAGGAAGGGAGGTAGTCACCTGAAGTGTGTTGAAATACTGTTTCAGAGTTTGGGCCTTTGCATAGCAAATTCTTTGCATCCACTCCTATGGGATTGTAAAACTGTGCTAAGTTTGTGGGAGCAGAAGTCAGAGGAATGCAATTTCCTGGTGGATGGCCCAAGTATTGCTGCCTACTTTAATTCACGACAGTGGAAACATTTTGTAGATCAATGTGCTTAAGAGAAATGAGTGCTAAGGGTGGACTGAAAGCTAACCTGCCTTTTGCAAAATTTCATCGCTGTGGTCCCTAATGGAATTTCCTATGAACCTGCAGACTTTACTAAGAGAATTTTACAGTTAAATATGTTTGTCTCAAATATGGCAAGTAAAGGACATTCATATTCAAAACTTGGGATAAGCACATCTTTGCAAGTGTCATGGGGCTTCTGAAGTTAGAAACATAGTGGCCCTGTATTAAGATCCAGAGATGAAGTGATGTGTTTCTTTGATCCTATCCACTTGTAGAGAAAGACAGACAGTGAGACTGAGAAATATCCCCAATGTTTGAAGAGGTGTTCTGTTACTTGACCTTCCTGGAAGTGAAGGCACTGATCAGTTGACTGTGAGTTTGCTTCTTCTAACTGAAGTCCAAATCATCAGGATTTAGTTATTTGGAAATCAGTAATTATTTCTTTTTTAGAAAACAATACAAAAAGCATCCAGGTGACTGTGCAGAAGATAGCTGAGCCTGGAGTCAGATTGTGCAGACATAAAGAAAATTGGCTGAACACCTACATACAAAAGGCATTTGCAGGTGATACTTGGTGGCTGATTAGTGATTCATAAGGTTCATAACAGGTTACTAGGCTAGTGGCCCTAGAGCCTTTACAAGCCTAGCTATCTTAATCCCAAGTATCCCCATTTGTTCTTTTTTGGGTAGTTTACAGAATTACTTTATGAACAAAGCTGGTCTGTGATCAACACCGGTGACCCCTGTCAATAAGAGACATAGATGCCACCCCTGGGGCAAATTTGCAGTCTCCCATCCAATTATCTAGGTTGTATTTGAATAGGGTCAGTACAGAGCTCTGTTTTACATGAATAGGGAGTCTATTCCAGAGAAGCAGCAGTCTCTGGGAGACTTATCTGTTTCTCCAGCATGATCTGTTAATGTTGTTACAAGTCAGGTCGAGATCCCTAGAGTGAGTGACTCTTGAGTTATTTGACTTGCAGATTTGCAACATCTTCATTAGAGCAGGGTTGGAGATTGCCATATAGGCCAGACACAAGTCACCACTCAGCAGCCTATAAGATACAGAATAAAGTGACAGGACTTTCAGCCTGTCCATGTAGGTCATGGTTTAGAGTCACTGTATTTTCTCAGTGAGAAACCTCTGAGGTCTCTCCAGCTGCTGCAGCTGTGGTGATGTACATGCAAAAGGATGCATTATACTCTATTAGTGGTCTGATGAGAGTTGAGTACAGTGGAGTTATAACATCCCTTGACTTGGATGCTATGCTCTTGCTTATGAGATGCGTTACTTAGAATGCTTTCCTTACCTCTGTGTAAACTTGGTGGTCAGAGTTCAGATTGCTATCAACCTGAGTTCTCAAGTCTCGCACCATTGGTTTGGAACTCGGGGGGGGGGGGGTGCTGTCAATATTGTAATTTGTAGGTTATTCCATTTTGCTAAAGGAAATAATGCATTTTATTTACATTTAGTTTTAGACCATGGCTTTGGCACCAATCATTTGTTTGTGTTAGCCATTCTTATAATATGCTGACATTGTTAGGGGACTCAATGACTGATCCCAGTTTGCAATCATCAGTGAACTTGGTAAGCCAAAGGTCATCTACTTTGGCCTGGACTTCTGAGAAATAGATGCCAAACAGTAAGGGGCCCAGCACAGACCCCTGTGGTACTCCACCAGTGACGGGTCTACTAGTGGAGGTACAGTCACCAGTTTTGATAGATTGTGTTCTGTCGGTGAGCCAATTGGCTACACATCTAGTAATGTTAAGGTTAATCCCTATCTGGGATAGTTTCTGAATGATGCCAGAATGGGGGATTGTGTCAAAAGCCTTGGCAAGGTGGAGATAGGCTGTGTGCACTGTCTTACCTTTGTCCACAGCTCAAAGAAGTGTTAATGAAACTCATAAGAGTAAGAATCCTAGAACTGAGCCTTGTGGGATACTCTGGTAAAAAGTTCAGTGCAAACATAATTTATTCTCTACTAGGACTCCCTAGCACTATTGTGTAGCTATTCAGAGAGCCAGGTGACACTAGTGCGGTCAAAACCATGATTTTACAGTTATTTCCCTAGAGGTGTGAGACTATAGCAGATATTTAACTCAAACCCAAAACAGGACTGCAGTTTGTTTTCTAGCCTCCATGATACTGTGAAAGAGTTGCTTTAAGAAATAATGGGAGTGGAAGTTCTGTGTCACCTTCTAAAGCCGTGTTGAAAACATTAAGCAGATTGTAATATTCAAAGTATTCCTTGGGTTACTTGGCAAATACCAAAACAAGTTTTTTCTTTGTTTTTTGCTCAGGGTTGACAGAAATGAGGTAGATCATAGATCTGAGACATCTGGTATGATCGTGGTTTCTAGAAGAGAGATTATGGCAACATGTTTCAGGAGGACGGATCATTTTCTGTTGGTTAGTGAAAGGTTGAAATGTGCATTATGAACTTAGAAATCTTAAGCACTGCAGATTTTTAAGAACTTTATAGACAGGCAAATCTACTGCAGACTTGCCAAACTTGGTTGGGTAGCGTTCAAAAGACATGCATGCGTAAATGGGCGTGCCTTCGTTGAAGGTTGGGTGTCAAGCTGGCACCACGGCGTTTCATAAAAATCTACTGCCAATCATTAGTGGACCGGTGTTCAGCTGTGGCGACCCCTTACCGGGAAAAGCCGAAAGACAAACAAACATTGAGAATGATCCATTGGAAATAAGAAGCATATAAAACCACCATGCATGCAAATCTTAACAGTGAAGTTGAAAAGAATTGCTGAGGCAGAGTAAATCAAGACTACCTAGAAAAAAAAAATCAGAATTTTGTGCATTAAAGGACACTAGTACATTTACTAGAAGTATATTTTTACTTGCCTTAATTCTGTATGTGAGATGACAGATGTCTGTCCAGAGAATTTAGGGGTTAAGAAAAAGAGTTTCTGTTTTAATTTAGTAAGTGTATTTTTTTTTTTTGCTTTATTTACAAAAATCTTTACACTCCTTCCTCTAATTCTGGTATTTCTTCCAAATCAGAGTAAACCACAGTCATTTTACCACTGTATTTTTGTTTGAAGGAGCTCTTTAAAAATGGTGTAATACTGGGGGTCAGAGTATTTTTTTGTGTTAGTGTATATTAAAGTCCACAGTGTTGGTGATGCAGGTATGCTGTCAGTACATAGGGTGAGGGAGCCTCTAGATTTGATTTGCAATGAGTGGGAGAGTGAGTGTGGATCCCACAAGGAGTCTGTTGTGCATATGTCCTAAACCTCAGGACAAGACTCAGGAAACTCATAGACTTGGCCCAGGCAAACCTGGCAGAAACCCAACAGCAGAAAAAGGTCTGGTATGACAGGAATGCTCAAGCAGAGAGTATTCTGTAGGACAGCAGGTTATTGTTCTCATTCATTTCAGACACAACAAGCTGCAGGCAGCTTGGGAGGGGCCCTTCAAAGTGGTAAGGAAGGTCAGTGATGTTTACTACATGGTAGAACTGCTAGGCAGGAGGCAGGGGCACAAACTTTCCCTTGTTAACATGATGAAAACTTACCATGATAGGGAGGCCTTGGTGTTAAGTATTTATAGTAAAAGGCAAGAGGAGCATGAGGGGGATCTATGGCTACAGGCATCCAGCCAGCAAAACCCAAATTACTATGGTGGAGCCTAGGGTTGCAGGCATATGATATGACAGTGCAGCACTGTACTGGGGTCAGCAATGCCAAGGCAGCTGGAATTTCAAGGCAGGGTATGGGGTAATGTATTCTTAGATAGGCTCATCCCTCTCAAGCAATGTTTCTCAAGGGTCACTTGAAAACTAGCTTGAGTCTTCAAAGGGGGTGGGAACAAGTGTGATGAAAGGAGGTACTGCCAGCACAGCTAGCTGGCATTTTGTAAATAATTATATGTCATTCGTGAATATCAAACTAATTTATATAAGATGCTTGTGTTACAAATGTATTAGAACTGTATGCCATGTGTATATCAAACTCCTCTGTTCAGATGTTTGTGTTGAAAAGGTATTTGTAAAGTGCTGTGTTTAAAATGTATCCACAGTGTGCCCTACTGGAAGAGACTACAAATGTACATGCACTATTGTAACTGTTTAAATGTATATATTTTAACAGCGGACACTAGATAAGCCGCAGTGGTGCAGCGGTTAGTGTTGTCGCCTCACAGCAAGAGGTTCTCCCATTCGATTCTCGGCTGGAGCTCCTTCTGTGTGGAGTCTGTATATCCTCCCCACGGTCGAGTGATGTTAAAGACATGCAGGTAGGTGTGAGCGTGAATGGGCATGCCTTTGTTGAAGGTTGGGTGTCAGGATGGCAACTCAGCACCATAAAATCCACTGCCAATCATGAGCGGACTGGAGTTCTGCTGTGGCGACCCCTAACCGGAAAATGCCGAAAGAGTAAGAAAAATTTTAACAGTGGAAACTGGAATACAGGAGGTTAACCTCAGTCCAGCAAACTTTAGAAAAATATCTGAAATTAAATGACTTTATAGGCTATGCCATAATGATGTTTCAGAGTAACTAGAGACACAAAGTCTGTACTGGGAAGCTTTCTGTATTGTCTTTACGGTGAACTTATTGCTACTTTGGAAGCATGAGGGAATGTAATTGTTTTATGACGTCCAACATCTGCCAAAGATCTGAGCAAAAGCCTTTGTATGAGTATTTTTACAGGTAGATGCTAAATACTGCCAGCTTCAGCAATGGGGGGGGGGGGGGGTTGCATGAGAACTAGAAGTCAGATTACCAGAAATTATGTTATTCTACAAGGTATCCCAGCAGCAATAATTTAAATGTTATTTTGAGAAATCTCTGAGACAGGACATTCTGCATTCTGTCATGGACCTGACAAAAGCAAGAACCATTCACCACATCTGCCTTGCTCTAATAGTAAGTTACTAGGGAATAGTATAATTTTCTCAGATTCAGTTAGGAATATAGTGAAGCTTAGTTTAGATATTTTTCTTTATTTATCTGAGCTTGTCCTGCAATGTTGTTTTAAATATTTCCTGTAGTTCTAAACTCTGATGTCACTGTGAATATATATTTAGTATAGCTTTGTCCTTTTATTATTCATTATTAAATATATTTAAACCTTTCATTGTGGCTGATCTGTGTAGAGATATTTTAGTTTTGAGAGTACTTGCATATTTATTTGGTGACACTGTGTGGGTTACCCCTAATAGCCTTGCTGTTGGTCAAACTACCATTTGTGTTAATGGTAATATTATACAGTAAGATTGGACGCCCTTTGTTAGGGGCCTCAAGGTAGCTGGCAGGAGTAACTGGTGGCAGTGAAAACTACCTTGCAATCTGGGCAGAACGGGGCAGAACTAGTAAACCTGCACCAGCCTTTCCCAGGTGTATGTGTGAGTGTGTGTGAATCAAACCTCAGAGTGTGTATGTCAGTTACTTGGGTAGGGACACAAAGCACTGATTGGACAGAGAGAGTGTTGGAGGTCTTGGCTGGGTTACTCAGCTGAGATCTCAACTCTATAGTTGTGCCAGTGGGGAGTCACACTGAGGATCTGGAGGAGGAGGAAGAAACCAGTCCTGGACTGACTGTGGTCTCTTTGTGCTCTTAAGAGAAATTGTACTTGATGCAGAGAGCTGCATTTGGAAATACTATGTGTGTGTATCTGTTATCCCCTTAGTGAACATCCCCCACTGTTGCCTGTGGTAAGGATTGAGGCTCCTTGATTACTGGTCCAGTGGAGGGTCGTCGCATCAGGTTTGCCTGTTTGTAACAGAAGCAGAAGAATACAATTTGTGGTGGTATGAAGATAACAGCTACTTTCAGCTTTGAACCATAGCACTTTCTAATCAATTCAGTTAGGCAAAATGGCTTATTATGAACATCGGCTCTTTTTAATAACTGAAATAACTTGTCCTCCTAACCTTATGCTATATCGTGCCAATGAAAAGCATGGTAGCTTTGCAAGTCATCAGAAAGTGTGTGACACTCCCTAAGGGGGGGGGGGGTGACACAAAGAGAGGAGCTGCCCTCATTTGTAGTCTACAAGCATGGATGGTGGGGAAAGGGAAGTAGGTAGAACATACAAAAAAAAGAAAAAAAAAGTCATGTCAGGATGTTGAGATGAGACCCTGCTTTCAGAGAGAGTGAATTTCTTTTTCAAACTCCTACTATTCATACTGCCAGTTTTCAGTTCTTTAAAAGTCTAGGTGAAAGACAATAATCACAAAAGGTTGTTGTTGTGTCTTTCGGCTTTTCCCGGTTAGGGGTCGCCACAGTGGAACTCCGGTCTGCTAATGATTGGCAGTTGATTTTTACGTGCTGAGTTGCCGGCCCTAACGCACAACCTTCAACGAAGGTACGCCCATTCACGCATGTCTCCGCAGAAGACGCTCTAGCTGAGAATCGAACGGGACAACGTCTTGCTGTGAGGCAACAACACTACCGCAGCACCACCACCGCGGATCTACAATAATCACAAAAGGTATGTGGAGTAAAACGTTGGTTGAAGGCACAAGATATGAGAATAGAAGTTTAAAAGTCTAGCACAAACATATGTCAGGAAATGGGATAAAGAAGATCTGGATGAATGGAAGGTGTGATTTGAAAGGCAGAAACATGCATGTCCACACCTAGTATGGTTTGGCTTTTTTGGCCTGAATCTATCCATAAAGACTTTAAAAGGAAAAAGGTATGGACAGTCAGAAGCCATATAGCTGCAACACTTATTGTCCTTAAGGCTCATTTGCATATATTTCATGGGACTCTTTCAGAGGAGGTTTAAGGTATCATACAGTGAAAACTCTGGCTTGACTAGGTTTTTGTTGTAGTTTTTACCAACTGATTACCAAAGATGGAATATGCAGCTGTAGGGGACTGAGAGGATAACAGAAATTTCAATGCTGCAGCAGTAGATATGAGTGAAAAGTTATTCAATGTGATGGCATGTTTTGAAAGTAAGATACAGTATGTTAAAACTAAAGAGGGCAAAGAAATGGAATTGGTGAGGTGATTGGTTATTTCTCAGGGTAGTGGCAGAGGGTGTGATGAAGGAAGGAAATTGTCATAGTTACAGCTGCCAGTATAGGAGTGAGCTTGGATATGTATGGAGAGAGTCACTGGACCCTTACTCCACTGAGACAGAGGAAATCCATCACCCATACATAGTCAAATCATGTTACATTTTGAAGAAAGTACTTTACACAATGAGTAAGACTAAGGTTAGTAGTGCAAGAGTGTAAACTAAGCAGTATTTATATGTAGCACTAGCAAGACATTAGGCTATCAGGGACAAAAGGAATGAAGTAGTTAATGCTATCAAATATATTTAAGTAAAGGGTTTGGTTAGCGGCTCAAACAATTGACAGAGTGGCAGGGGGATAGGTGTGCCTGTTCTGGGCAGAAGGGCACTTGTCACTCCGTAAGTGGAAGTGTGGTCCAAAGAAGGGAGTTGCCCGCAGACATAGTTGATGAGCATAGGGGGTGGGAAAAGGGAAGTGGGTAGGACATATAAAAAGAAAAAAATCCAGATAGAAGCACAGATGGCCAAGCACCAAGGATGCCGTTAGGATTCACAATCAGCTCCAGCAATACTGCAGTAAGTCCGTGGGTTATACACTTGGTGTGGGCATGGAGCACTGGGGACCAGACTGGTAGGAAGGATGAGGCCCAAGGGGCAAAATTGAATATATATATATATATATATATATATATATATATATATATATATATGTGTGTGTGTGTGTGCGTGTGCGTGTGCGTGTGTGTGTGTGTGTGTGTGTGTGTGTGTGTGTGTAAAGGGTTAACGTGTTAAGAAAAATATGTAGTATGTAGTAATTAAAAAAGGAAACAACTAAAGAGGGTAGGCATGAGCATTATACCAGGAAATATCTTCTTCTTAATTAATATTTTATATTTCTGGTAACTTACTCTAGTATCCAACCCTTTAATCTGCTCTACTTCATCCTCACTTAATATCTCTGGCCCACTCATCAACTGTTTACTGATAACAAAAATCTGTTCTTTTGTGGCTCTGGGTTTCATCATCACAACACGGAGCACTCAACAAAAGACTTACCTACATTTGCAGTTTTTCAAATCTTTCTACTCTACAAATACACTTTAATAATCTGCTAATACTTTATCATTGTGTATTTTTTTCTTTTGATATGGGTTAAAATCGACAGCTTGATTCAATCTGCTCACCTGCTTATCAAAATAAATAAATATTGTCATTATTTGACACACAGTGTTTGGCAGGGGAAGCCAAAGGCAAATGAACAACTTTCAGCCCAACTAGATCTTGTTATTATTTTATGTGTTTAGCAATTAACTTGCCATCTGCAGCAAAATTTCATCTGTGTTTTGAAGCCAACAGCAAAGACTGTTGTTATGGATATCAGTATGCTTGATGCAGTGCTCACATGACCTTATCTTATCCAGTAGGTAGAAGTGACCAAAGTGATTGAATGAATTCTGCTGTACACTTTAAAACAAAGCTGATACTACGTATAATACAGCCATGAGGAGATCTTGATTTAGCCATTTTCCTAGTTTTAGGAAAAGTATAAGCACAGCAGATAGAATGGGCATGTGCATATATGTTTACTGACATGATGTAGATTAGAAGTGCACAACATGATGGGAAGGTGGAAGCTGGACATTCTCTGAATCCAGGATGCATGATGGAAGACAGTGCAGCAAAGCTACTTGGCTTGGGATTCAGAGTTTATTACTCAGGAGGAGGACAGAAGAGAAATAGTATGGGAATTTGCTAAGGAAGAGACTTTAAATTACAGTGAGGGATGTCATCAGTATTACAGTCTCATGGTAATCAGACTTCAGTGTAAGGATAAGACACTACAAATAATGTTAGCTTATACCCCACATCAGGGGTTGTAATAAAGAGGAATAGCGCACATTCTAGCAGCAGTTGCAGGACCTTCTAGATAAAGCAGGACAACATGAAAGGGTGGTGATAATAGCAGACCAAAATGCTCATATTGGGACAGACAGAACAGGTTATAAGGACTGTCTGAATCCACATGGGTGGAGAAACAGGAAATAAAGAAGCCAGTCTAGACTTCTGCCTGGCACATAGTTTGATGATGGCGAGCACATGGTCAGCAAGAGAGACATTCACAAGATCATGTACCAGAGTGACCAACATGCAACACAGGCAAACTTACTCCTATTAAGAAAGGGGCATTAAATCAGAGTCAGCAATTGCAAAGTAATCCCCAGTGAAACAGTTGGCCCACAGCATAAATTGGGTGAGTGTCACATCAACAAAGGTAGTTGTGGTGAATGCCAAAAAATTTAAAGCAGTTCGCCAAATCTGTTTTCACCAGCAGTGGAGACTGACATGTCCTCCAATGTTGTGAGACCTCAGAGTTGGTATATATAATTCTGGGGGGGGGGATACACATGGGGTTGCAGGGAGGCTTACCCGCTGCAAAAAAAAAAAATTCTTCTAATCTTCACCGAATGTGGTTTTAGTAAACTGCTTTCAGTTTTTTCGCATTCACCAAAACTATATTCAGCAAGTCGATATGTATCCCATAAATCACTGTTGGCCAAAGTCAGCTGCAAACAATGGTCAGAGAAGGCCCTAAGGTGAACAGAGACTAAGCTGAAGACCTTGGAGTAGACTGAAGTGAAAGCACAATAGTTCAAGGAAATACTGCAGGCTGTAACACCTCAGGAGCAAGATGAAATAGTTGGAGATGAAGAATTGCAGCATCTCAAAACAGCAAGTGTGTATAATGTTGGCAACTGGAAGTGTGTCAGCATGGTTTGTGATGTAAAATGCTTATAACTAGGATTGTGTCGGTTTGTTTTTTTTTTCAATTATATAAATGTATGATTGCTTATGTCATAAGTGATGGTTTAATAAAGATGTTTCTTGTTTAAAAATGGGACAGGAATTGAATAATTTATGTAATGTTGCTTAGGTTATATGATATATAGCAATATATGTGAGATATAATGTTTGTTAATGTTGATTTGTTAATACAGTTTGATTACTTTTGTATAAGTGTAAATTTGCCTATGACACAAGTGATAATTCAATAAAGGTATCAGCAAGTGTGAGGACTGAAGAACAGATGTGCATCTGAGACAGATATTGATATAAGGTATATAAAGAAAGCCGGTGGTAGAATGCAGAAGTCTAGGAAGCTATCAAAAGAAAGATGGAATTCTGGAAAAAAGTAGTAGATAGAAAAGACAGACCAGGCTAAGAAGAAATATTGATTGACTAAGAAAAGAAGCTGAGAAAGCATCACAATAGCAAAGACAAAACATCAGAAACACTCTACCAGCCTTCAAAAAGTGATTCAGCAGATGACACAAAGAACCTCTTTATTTTGTATTTTATTTTATTTCTCTATCAGGTTGCAAGGCAAGGACAGAAAGATAAAGAAGATAGTCATCAGTCATCCTCAAAGGCAATGCCAGCAACAACCTACTCGCTAGTTCATAGGACATCAAAGGCAGATAGAAAAAATACTTCCAGCAGCTTCTAAGTGAAGTAAACTCCACAAAAGTTCTACTGCCCCATACACAGCCTGCAATGAAAGAGGAAGAAGAGCCCGCTGAAGAAGAAGTAAGAAAAGCACTTAGGAACACGAAGTCAAGGAAAGCAACAGCTGAGGTCACTGCAGTTATGATTCAGATGTCGGCTGGGCTAGAGGAGAATTGGCCTCATAGCAGTATGGAGAAAAGACAAATCCCAGGTGACTGTAGATTAACATTACATTGCCAGTGTACAGGAGCAAAGTAGACATTCATAACTGTGGGCAGGATAGGGGTATCAAACTCCTGTCACACTGCAGGAAAGTGCTGGAGAAGGTGATTGATAGATGAAAATCTAAAGCAGTAGAAAGTAAGAGGGGAGATGAACAGTTCAAATTCAGATCAGGATGGAGCACAACTGATCCACTGTTTTCATCTGAGAAAAAGAGGTGAGGAAAGATTCCAACTGGGCATTCTTAGACTTGAAGAAAGTATATGACAAGGTCTCAAGAAAGTTGATTCGGACAGCCCTGCCATGATTTGAAGTCCCAAAAACATTGGTAGAATTAGTGCAGGCTATGTACAAGGACCCAACTCAAGTAAGAACAATGCATGGACTCACAGATGGGTTCCTAATAAGAGTCAGTGTGCATCAGGGTTCAGCTCTGAGCCCACTGTTGTTCATATTGGTGATAGACTACATTAGCAAGCTGGTTGGAGGGTTCAGATCAAGAAAGTTGCTATTTGCTGAATATGTGGCATTAGAATCAGACTCTGAACAAGAAATTTAGTAAATGAAAGGGAAATGCAATGCAAAACTGAAGTGACATGAGAAGAAACTGAGTTTATATAAGACATTTGTGATGGCAGCCAATGTGATAACTCAGAAGAAGCTGAACATTGAGATAGAAGGGAAATAGTGGAAAAGGTTAACAGAATTAAGTATCCCGGAGGGGTGGTATAGGAGAAGGGAAGTTTGAATGAGGAGGTCAAAGTGAGAATCATATGGGTTACAGCCAACTGGCATGGTGTGTCAGGGGTAGTGTGTGACAGAAGAATGCAAAAGAAACTGAAAAGTAAAGTGTACAAAACAGTGGTGTGACCAGTACTACTGTATGGTACAGAAACCTGGGAAGCAAAGGCATAGCAGTTGAGAAAGGTAGAGGTGATGGAGATAAAGTACCTGAGATGGGTGGTAGAATGCTGTGGGGCTGATGAAGAAATTAGGACATCAGGGCAGAAGAACAACTAGCCCCAACTGCAGAGAACATCAAAGAGAAGAGATTATGGTGGTTTGAGCACATGTGCAGGAAAGTAGAAGAAAATCTGACAAAGACAATTTGAGACAAATAAGAAGAAGGCAAGAGGAATTTAGGGCATCCATCAAAGAGATGGATGAACTGCGTAAAAGAAGACCTGTAATCAGGCATGACTGATGAAAAATGTAGGAGAGTAGCATTAAATCAGGAGAAATGACAACAGTTGATTGGACACCCCAACCCCCTATAGAAAATGGGAAAAAGTGAGTCAGTGGTGATGATGATGATGTGCCTATAAACGCACAGTGGGTATGGCATGTATACCAGGTAATCATTCAGCATGTATATAAAAATGTATCCATTGTACAAAACCACAACAGATATATCAAATAGCAAGAAGAAATGGTTTCCTGTTAACTTCATTTGACCCCCCCTAAGGTCAAATCTAAACTCCAGTCAGAATGTTTATGACCAAATGTCTAGTCCATATGGCATGAAGTATGTAATCAAATTGTGTTTCTGCATTGGGTTTTGTAATTTGCATATTGAATTGTTGGCGTTTTATTGCAGTTTGTAACTAGGTGCAATTACTGGTGGCAATTGGATAATTGTTTGTGATATATAGGAAGGTATCCCTGATGAAAAAATTAAATCCTTGGAAGGTACCAGAATCATCAGTAAAGTGTGGATACTTATTCTCTTCAGTGTCTCCGGTGTTTTTTTGCAAATGTTTAGTTATTCAACTTCAGTTTTATTTCAGTGCTTACATTCTAAGTAAGTAAAATCATAAAATCAAAGCACAATATATGAATGCAAACAATAAAAAAGATTTTAAAAATGTTTCTAAATTGAAGTATCTCAGACAAATGTACTCCAACTATTAGAATAAACATATATTTGAAAAAAAGATTAACACTAATAGGAAATATAAACAATTATGTTACTGCGGTGGTGGTGCTGCGGTAGTGTTGTCGCCTCACAGTTAGATGTTGCCCATTCGATTCTCAGTTAGAGCGTCTCCTGCGTGGTGACATGCGTGAATGGGCGTTCCTTCATTGAAGGTTGTGCGTTAGGCCCGGCAAGCCAGCATGTAAAACTCTACTGCCAATCATTAGCGGACCGGAGTTCCGCTGTGACGACCCCTAACCAGGAAAAGCCAAAAGACACAAACAAACAAACAAAACGAGCAGTTATTTAATATAATGCATTAAATGTAAAGCAAACTTCAGCCCATACAGTACTACCAAATCTGAATGCAGTCTAGGAATGATTGAATATAGGATTCACAAACCACAAGCAGCAAAAAACAATTCATCTCCGTGGGATAAAGCCACAATATGATTTAAGATAATAAGCCACAGATTAATTAATCACCAACTCAAATTCCATGCTGGACATTGCATAAAAAGTTTACAAACTCCATAAGCTAGCTCCTGTGCAGTCCCCACAAACAATGGCACAACAGTCACAAGCATGTAATTCATCATCTTTACCAGAGGAACAACATAGACACAGACAAAAAGTGGAACTCAAAGTCTTTAAATCTTCAGCTTGCCACTTATGTATTTTACCACAGAATAAACATCTCCAACAATTCATCAAGTAAAATACAACAAAATCCAGACCCAAAAGTATACAATAAAAGCAGATTTCAGCCTGGGAATATCCTAGGCAATTCCATTGCAGTTATAGTGACCCCCCCACCCCAGTAATCATTCTATTCATTATCCATTATCTGTGACTCTACATGACATCCAAATACATCTGATGAGCTATGGGACTTGGTTGGTATGCCCTTCCTACCCCAGCAAACTCAAAGACTCGGAGAACAGTTTTGTATTTGAGAGTAACTATGTTTTCATACATATTATTCATTTACCTTCACCCAAGGACTGACCTTGGAGTCAAGAAGACGGCTGTACCACTGGGTGCTATGAAAAGAGCCTACTGCAGGCATCAGGTACTTCACATGATGCTGCAGGTGTGCAGGTATGAAAAGACCCTACTGCAGGCATCAGGTACTTCACATAATGCTTCAGGTGTGCAGGTATGAAAAGACCCTACTGCAGGCATCAGGTACTTCACATGATGCTGCAGGTGTGCAGGTATGAAAAGACCATACTGCAGGCATCAGGTACTTCACATAATGCTGCAGGTGTGCAGGTATGAAAAGAGCCTACTGCAGGCATCAGGTACTTCACATGATGCTGCAGGTGTGCAGGTATGAAAAGAGTCTACTGCGGGCATCTGGTACTTCACATGATGCTGCAGGTGTGCAGGTCATGATACTACTACACTAGAATCTACTGCAGGTATCAGGTACTTCCCATGATGCTGCAGGTCATGATACTACTAGACTAGGTTGGTAACAGCTATTATTTATTTATATTTGTTTTTCAAGATAGAGTACTGATCTCCATAGACCATTTTCAGACTCAACCTGGAAGTGCCTTGTTCAGAGTCACACAGTTAGGGGACAGAGGCTGAGATAATCAAACCTTGCACTACTGGACCACAGGAAACAGCACATTACCTGCTCCTTAATCTTCTAAGCCAACTGAAAGACTTTATGCAGCAAAGAAAACAAAAATGCAAACCCATTCATTTTCTTATCATCTAAATATAGTACCCTAATGTTCATGCAGACACAACACTGCCCATTAAAGGGCAAATTATTACTGGATCATCCATAGAAATATTACACAAATCTCACATAATTACGACAGCAGGCAGGATCTTTTATTTTGTTAATTTCATAATGTGGTACATTTTGTGTTTTGTTTATATAAAAAGGAAATAAAAACCTTGCTGGTTCTCCAATCAGCTGATAATGAAACTCAAAGAAAGACAAACTTATTTGAGAATACTCAAGAAAAACAGCGACATACATACAAAGAAATTAAATATATTATGGCCTGTATAAAAAACAATTAAATATATTAAGGCCATAGAAGTAAAAACAGAAAAAAGTAATGCTTGTTTAAAGGAAATGATCCCTAAATACAATATTTTGTTCAAAAGTGAAAAGAGAGATGCAAAGACTAAAGAATTAATAAGTAAATTTAGTTTGTGGGTAAGAATGTGTAAGACTTGACTAATCACTTTTGCTCAGATTTTGAACAGTTTAACAAATTTGGGTCATGTGAATATAACTTGGCATCATAACAACTGCTGATTGTGAAATTTTTAAATCATCTATTGTATTGTGGGGAACGAACAAAGACTTTCACGTCCACATGCAGGGCTGTGCCTTATACACACCTGCTATTAACGTAATGAAACCTACAGCAACTGAGTTTGATTGTATGGAGAAATCTTTTCCTGTAGTTGTCATTTAAAGAAAATCAAAATTCAGTCAAGTAGTCAAAAAAATATAGAAATCACACAGATGGCTTTGACTAGTTGACCTCAGTATGAACATACAAAGCAGACTCAATAAAGTCCTTATATAATTTCACATTTCAGGTATTGCTAATTCTGTGTAAGAACCCTTGGAGCAGTAATTAAGTTGCTGCAATGCCTGGTTAAGTGTCTGTAAGTTGCTTATCAGTTAAATGCTAATTTCTCTATCAAACCATCTCTTCCTAATATTCTTTATAAAAATGAATTTATTAAACGTGCTAATGTTTACAATGTGCATTTTCATAAGTATGGGTAGCTTCTTACTGGTGACCTTTTTGTTAGTCAGTAAAGAACACAGATTTGTATTTAATGTGATATATTTTAATAAATCTTTTTTAATAACATTTGTAACTGCTAACGTGTTTTATGTGGGAGGGGGGGTTGTGTCTGTCACATCTTCCAGTATCTTCCCATACCATATAACTGGGGTATCATTATTTAGCAAATAAACAGCAGAGCTTCTCTGTTTAGCTAAACTGGTTTTATGGTTCAGTAAAATATTTGTTTATTTTTAGTAATAAAATATATTCTAATAAAGAAACATATTATTTCATCAATATAAATATTACAGAAATATTGCTTTTATAATGTATAGAAAGTTGCTAAAATAAAAGGTTTTGTGTTACCGTGCATTTTGTGAACCATATGATGTCTGACACTCAAATTAGCTGTAATTATTCAGTGAATTCAGTCCTCACTGATTTTATGTAGCATAGACTAAAAATATGAGGTAACAATCTGGATATTCTGCTAAAAACTGGACAGTTAAGAGAGGTATGTGAATAAATAACTTTTCACTCAAAAAGTCACTTTGAAGTGGCATCTAAAATAATTATATATCAACTCAGGCAGTTTATTAAAATATATCATCAACAAATGTTATTTGGTGAACTCCACTGAACCATCATCTTTATCTGCTTATTTGTTTGTTAAGTTACACTTTCCAACCATCCAACGCAATTATATAAAAATTCTCTGGACTCCTTATTGTGCATGATTGCATCAGCACAACATTTCCTGTAACCATGCTTAACAATGATTATCATGCAGTTTCTTGCTGCAGTACGTGTCTGTTGCTACATTGCAGTTAAGTATTTTAAGAAACATTTGTATACAGATGAAAGTTAGGCAAGTAGGGTTTTTGAAATATCATGCTGCAAATGCAAAGATACTGAAACACAGAAATAGTATAACACCTTTTACTGGACCAACATAGGTTTTGCAATTATTTGAGCTTTTTTTTACTAACAGAAGTCCTTCATCAGGAGTTACTAGACACAGTGCCTAAATAGAGTATTTTTGACTAGAAAGAGGAGTATATCATTTATTTCTTACTGGCTAAAGCATATAGTTGAAAAATGCCAGTGTGAAAAAATGTACACCTCAGATGCTTAGTATGACAACCATACCACAGAGACACAGTGCAAGTGCATGTGTGTGTGTGTGTGTGTGTGTGTGTGTGTGTGTGTGTGTGTGTGTGTGTGTGTGTGTGTGTGTGTGTGTGTGTGTGTGTGTGTGTGTGTGTGTGTGTGTGTGTGTGTGTGTGTGTAATAGAGATAGATAGAAAGAAAGAGAGAGAGAGACTGAGAAAAATCCTTCCATGTTATGGCTTGCCATAAAATAAAAGTTCCCCCTACAATTTACAGTCGATGTTTACCAGAGAAGATAACAGCTCGTGAAACTGCTTTGACAATTAACAAAAAAATAAATCCCAATACATGCAGTAATGACCGCCACCAGTACTGTTAGCCAACAGGGTGCTGGCGGAAATTGGGCTACTGTTGGCCGAAGAAGAAGAGGAGGGGGAAGGCATGCCCGAAGGCAGGAAGAGATGAGGAAGGTTAGGAGTGTAGTACTGAGGGTAGGAACTTTGAATGTTGGCAGTATGACTGGTATAGGGAGAGAGCTAGCTGATATGATGGAGAGAAGGAAGGTTGATATATTGTGCGTGCAAGAGACCAGATGGAAGGGAAGTAAGGCTAAGTGTATAGGAGGTGGGTTCAAATTGTTCTATCATGGTGTGGATGGTAGAAGAAATGGGGTAGGGGTTAGCCTAACGGAACAGTATGCCAAGAGTGTTTTGGAAGTGAAGAGACTGTCTGATAGAGTGATGTTTATGAAGCTTGAAATTGATGGTGTAATGATGAATGTTGTTAGTGCATATGCTCCACAAGTTGGGTGTGCGATGGATGAGAAAGAAAAATTTTTGAGTGAGTTGGATGAAGTGGTGGTGAGTGTACCCAAGGGTGAGAGACTAGTGATTGGAGCGGACTTCAATGGGCATGCTGGTGAAGTGAACAGAGGGGATGAGGAAGTGATGGGTGGGTATGGTGTTAAGGAGAGGAATGCAGAAGGTCAGATGATTGTGGATTTTGCGAAAAGGATGTACATGGCTGTGGTGAATACATATTTTAAGAAGAGGGAGGAGCATAGGGTGATGTACAAGAGTGGAGGAAGATGCACACAGGTGGATTATATCCTATGTAGGAGGGCCAGTCTGAAGGAGATTGGAGACTGTAAAGTGGTGACTGGGGAAAGTGTAGTTAAGCAGCATAGAATGGTGGTCTGCAGGATGATGTTGGTGATCAAGAAGCGGAGAAGGAGTGTGAAAGCAGTGCCAAGGATTAAATGGTGGAAGTTAAAAAAGGGTGATTGTGAGGTGGAGTTCAGGGAAGAGTGAAGACAGGCACTGGGAGGCAATGAAGAGTTACCGAATAGCTGGGTAACTACAGCAGAGCTAGTAAGGGAGACTGCTAGGAAGGTGCTTGGTGTGACATCTGGACAGAGGAAGGAGGACAAGGAGACATGGTGGTGGAATGAGGAAGTACAGGAGAGTATACAGAGGAAGAGGCTGGCGAAGAAGAAGTGGGATTGTCAAAGAGATGAAGAAAGTAGACATGAGTATAAGAAGATGAGGCGCATGGCAAAGAGAGAGGTGGCGAAGGCTAAGGATAAGGCATATAGAGAGTTGTATGAGCGATTGGACACTAAAGAGGGAGAAAAGGACCTGTACCGATTGGCTAGACAGAGGGACATAGCTGGGGAAGATGTGCAGCAGGTAAGGGTGATAAAGGACAGCTAGGGAAACGTACTCACAAGTGAGGAGAGTATGTTGAGTAGATGGAAAGAGTACTTTGAAGGGCTGATGAATGAAGAGAATGAGACAGAGAAGGTTGGATGATGTGGGGATAGTGAATCAGGAAGTGAAGCAGATTAGCAAGGAGGAAGTAAGGACAGCTATGAAGAGGATGAAGAATGGAAAGGCTGTTGGCCCAGATGACATACCAGTGGAAGCATGGAGGTGCTTAGGAGAAATGGCAGTGGAATTTTTAACCAGATTGTTTAATGAAATTTTGGAAAGTCAGAGGATGCCTGAGGAGTGGAGAAAAAGTGTTTTGGTACCTATCTTTAAGAATAAGGGTGATGTGCAGAGCTGCAGTAACTACAGAGGGATAAAATTGATCAGTCACAGCTTGAAGTTATGGGAAAGAGTAGTGGAAGCTAGGTTAAGAAGGGAGATGATGATTAGTGATCAGCAGTATGGTTTCATGCCAGGAAAGAGCACTACAGATGCAATATTTGCTCTGAGAGTGTTGTTAGAGAAATACAGAGAAGGTCAGAAGGAGTTGCATTGTGTCTTTGTGGACGTAGAGAAAGCATATGACAGGGTGTCTAGAGAGGAGTTGTGGTATTGTATGAGGAAGTCGGGAGTGGCAGCGAAGTATGTAAGAGTGGTACAGGATATGTACAAGGGTAGTGTGACATTGGTGAGGACTGCGGTGGGAGTGACAGATACATTTAAGGTGGAGGTGGGATTACATCAAGGATCTGCTCTGAGCCCTTTCTTATTTGCAGTGGTGATGGACAGGTTGACAGTTGAGATTAGACAGGAGGCCTCATGGACTATGATGTTTGCAGATGACATTGTGATATGTAGTGAGAGTAGAGACCAGGTTGAGGAGACCCTGGAGAGGTGGAGATATGCTTTAGAGAGGAGAGGAATGAAGGTCAGCAGGGCTAAAACAGAATATATGTGTGTAAATGAGAGGGAGGGTAGAGGAATGGTGAGGATACAGGGAGTAGAGTTGGTAAAGGTGGATGAGTTTAAGTACTTGGGATAAACAGTTCAGAGTAATGGTGAGTGTGGAAGAGAGGTGAAGAAGGGAGTATAGGCAGGGTGGAATGGGTGGAGAAGAGTGTCAGGAGTGATTTGTGACAGACGGGTATCAATAAGAGTGAAAGGGAAGGTCTACAAGAGGGTAGTGAGACCAGCTATTTTATATGGGTTGGAGACGGTAGCATTGACGAAAAGGCAGGAGTCAGAGCTGGATGTGGCAGAGTTAAAGATGTTAAGATTTGCACTGGGTGTGACTAGGATGGACAGTATTAGGAATCAGTATATTAGAGGGTCAGCTCAGGTTGGACAGTTTGGAGACAAAGCAAGAGAGGCGAGATTGTGTTGGTTTGGACATGTGCTGGGTATATTAGGAAAAGAATGCTAAGGATGGAGTTGCCAGGTGAGAGGAAAAGAGGAAGGCCTAAGATAAGGTTTATGGATGTGGTGAGAGAGGACATGCAGGCGGTTGGTGTGAAAAAGCATGATGCAGAGGACAGGAAGAAATGGAAACAGATGATCCGCTGTGGCGACCCCTAACGGGAACAGCCGAAAGAAGATGATGATGATGATGACATGCAGTCACTATACACCATATTTGCAGTGAAACTGACAATAACTTCTACACACACTCTGGTTAATATTATTTGCTGTCCTAATAGTGAACAACTGTGTGTGCACATTTGCTTTCTGTGTGTGTGTGTGGGATGTGTGTGTGTGTGTGTGTGTGTGTGTGTGTGTGTGTGTGTGTGTGTGTGTGTGTGTGTGTGTGTGTGTGTGTGTGTGTGTGTGTGTGTGTGTGTGTGTGTGTGTGTGTGTGTGTGTGTGTGTATATATGTGTATATATATATATATATATATATATATATATATATAGATTATAATATATATATATATATATATATATATATATATATATATATATATATATATATATATATATATATATGTGTGTGTGTGTGTGTGTGTGTGTGTGTGTATGTGTGTGTGTGTGTATACTACTTTAATTGCATTTAACTAACTGGGGACACCATCAGATTTAAATGACTTTATGTGCTTGAGATAGTTTTGGGTGTTACAGCAATGAGGTATGGAAAGTAGATGGAATTATTATTAAAGCTTCATCAGTGGGCTCCACTACCTTAAAGATCATATCTAAAGGTGAGAAATGAGCTTTGTTTTTTGTAATAAAAAAAAAACAAAACTGTTCGCATATAATTTTTTATACAAAAAAGGTTGTTTCACACTGTTGCATAAAAAAGACAACTTTTAAGTAATGCTCCCAAACGCAAAAGACTAAATGTAGTAAGCCGTGTTTATGGCATTAATATTCATTTGGGGGGAGGGGGCAGTTATGTTATCTGGGTTCTAGCTTTAATAATGCTGGATAGCATTGGTAAGTTATTTTAAATTAGTGATGTAATTGTCAAACAATTAAATGAACAGTTTGGGAAAAAATAATGATGCAGTTTTCTGCCAAAATGTTAATTTAATAGTTTGATGATTACATCACTAATTTGCAATTACTTACCTATGCTAATGCAGCATTATTGGAGCTGGAACCCAAAATGATGTAACTGCACCCTACTGTTTAATGAATATTAATGTCATAAACATGGTTTATTTCATTTCGAAAGCAATATTTAAAAATTACTATTTTATAAAAGGCTTCAAAACACACTTTTCTTTCCATACAAAAAAGTGCTCACAAGCATAAAAATGTATGCAAACATTTTTTTTTTTAAAAGGAAAGAATGTTTCATGCCTTTAAACATGATCTTTAAGGTCTTAATAGTCAGTGCATCATCACTGTCCTCTCATTTATTTATTTTTCTAGCTATCAACCTTCTAAAGAAATTATGCAGCTGTTCATCCTGTTCATCGCTCCACATACCAGCACAGGAGATTAGCATGAGCACTAAAAAGTAGTGTATGCTGGAGGGCTCATTTTTATTATCATATCTCAACCATTAAAGTACAGAAAGTAATCACCATGACAAAAACAGATAAAGCTGTCACTGCATCACAGGTAATCCATGTTTGAATAGTGGCTCTAGTGCCTGGAGGAGCTGGTGGGGAGATGAGAGTAAGTGGCCATTGATGGCACACATGCTGGGGTACAGAGGCATTTGAGGCGTAGTACATTGGTGACACCTAGCAAGTGTTCACTTTGTTTAATAGTTTATCCAATCCTTTTAAGCAATTTTTTCTAACCATTGCACTTGTCCCTCATTTATTTTTTAACTTTCTATTCTCTGTCACATTTTCCCTTTGCTTTTTTCTTATAAGTATCTTTAATATCTTTAATATATTCTATTACTATTTTTGTAATTTCTTCCTACTTGTGCATCCCTTTCTCTTTTTATTCTGTAAAACATGTATTTTACAGGTCTGTATCATTTACGTGAATACTTAGTTTGTTGAATCGCTATTTGTCGAACCCACATTATTGAAACCTCTCTTCATTGAATGTCTGTTTCATCAAACGTTTTCAAAGGGAAAAGCAACGGTTAGCCATCATCAGGAATCTGCTGTTATCACTACAGTAGTGTGATCTCAGAGTTGGTATATTTAATTGGGGGGATGGATTTTAAATTTTTAGAATTTAGTGACTGGCGCTAGGTTGGCTGGCAGTTGCTTTTCCCTGTTTTTTTTTTTTTTTTTTTACGAGTAAGAAGTGCATTTTGTTTACTGACCACATTCATCAATTCACCCCTATGGGAATGGTCACAACTCTTACTCCAATTGCAATTATGCATCACAGAGCCATGGGAGTATGTGTGTGTGTGTGTGTGTGTGTGTGTGTGTGTGTGTGTGTGTGTGTGTGTGTGTGTGTCTGTGTATACATCTGGCTGCATGGATACACATACGGTGTGTGTGTGTGTGTGTGTGTGTGTGTGTGTGTGTGTGTGTGTGTGTGTGTGTGTGTGTGTGTGTGTGTGTGTATTTGTGTCTAATGTCTGTTGGAGAGTGTCTATATGAGTGTGGGTGTGTGTGTGTGTGTGTGTGTGTGTGTGTGTGTGTGTGTGTGTGTGTGTGTGTGTGTGTGTCTGTGCATATACATGTATGTATAGTGAGGATGCCTTTGTTACCAGAATGCCTAGGCTAGTCAGGAAAAACCTGCTATAAAAAGGTCTAACAGCACAGTGTTTGATTCAGAGAGCTGGTAATAAGCTACTGAAGAGGTGTTTCTCTATGTGGTTGTATGTTTTCTTTGAAATGGAAATTTACCATCATAGTAAGTGACAAACTTGAGTTAGCCAGTTAGCACTGTCATTGAGACTCTCTCTGAATCCAAAGGTTCATGTTTTTGGTTCTTCCATTTCTTTTTTCTTTTGTTTTTTTTTTTCACTCTCGTATATACAATCTTCTATTTTTTTATATTAAATTCACCACTGTGACCATGTTTCTTAACAATCCATCCTTCTACTATACTCACACCGTAGCACATTTTTGTTCACTTCTCAACTCTACTCTCTCATTAATAACTCAGAGTAACCTTTTTAAACTCTTTCCTACTTTTATTATCTCATTATTTTCCCATATTATTTCCCATATTGCCAAATGATTTGTAAATCCTGCAGATTTCTTTCTCCCCTTGTATCTCAAATAAACCATCAGACATTATTATATAATTCATGTCTGTCTTAATATTTCCTCTAACATATATGTAATGCTTCTCTCATTATAAATCAAGTTGACATACTTCATTGCATGTTCCTACGTCTTGTGTTATTTTCCTTCTCATATTTCATAAGCTCCAATTAAAGTCACTCCCAAACATAATGTCCATGTAAATTAACACAAAGTGTTTCACTTCACACTTTCTCACTCTCTTTCCCAATGATGTATATGCATATCCCATTATCACCAGTGTTTCTTTCTGACATATCCTCATATCACAAATCACCATCCTTCCTGGAATTCTAACCAAAATATCCATCACTTTAATGTTTCCTTTCTTAGTAATATTGCTCTTCCTAAACAAGTATCTTTACCAAAAACTGCATGTAGTATTTTACCCAGAAGTAAATATTTCTGGTCTATTTCATTGATGATGTAGGTAAGTCCTTGAAAGCAATAAATACTAATGAGAAAAATGGGATTAGAAATAAAAGAGGATATTTTGCATGCTAAGAACGTATTTTATATTCATGGTGTACACAGCACAACCTTAATGAGAGTTAAGTGTGCCATCTTGTCACAAAGAAAATGGAAAACAGTCACTGGACCAAAACTGAAAAATATAGAAGACATTCTAAGCAGCATAAAGCTACAAGGAAATGAAGTGGAGGTGAAACATTAACAATGTATAGGAAACAGTTTGGCTGTGTACTAGAGAAGTATTAAGGAGACATTTTTTCATAAATTATATACTTTTATGACAGAATAGGGCAATAATGGTCCTGGTTAAGGAAGTATTAAACAAAGGATGACATAATTAAAGAAGATGACCTTATGATAAGCAAGGAAGGAAGAAATTATCAAAGTACATGCTTCGCTTGGTGTTTGTGAAGTAAAGTAGTCTAGAAAAAAGATTAGATGCTAATATTACAGTTCATGAAGTGAAGTGATTGAAATGAACTCAAGAAGCTGTAGATTGTAACCTTGGAAAAAGGCAACAGAAAAAGCATTTGGACAACCAGAAAAGGGACAGCATATTGTATATAAGGCAACTGTTCTACAGAATTTGTATAGACTTAGTTATGTTGTCAAGACAAATATATAATGCTGTGTATGATGTCCCACTCTGGGCCAGTAATCAAGGAGCCTGAATCCTCACCACTGACACTGGAGAAGGATGTTCACTTGGAACAAAAATGGATACACCCAGTATTTCCAGATGCAGCTCTCTACATCAAGCACAGTTTCCCTCAACTTCCCTTTCTCGCTCTGTCTCTCCCCAAGCTAACCATAAGGCTGCCCACAGACACAGCTGCAGAGTTAGGTCCTCGGTTGAGTGTTCAAGCCAACTCCTCCACCACTCTCTCTATGAAACCAGTGCTTTGTGGGCCTGCTCCAAGTAGCTGACACACACACTCTTTCAGATTTAATTTTCACACACCTGGAAATGGCTGTCACAGTTTACCTGCTCTACCAGCTTTGCCCAGATGATAAGGTAGATTCACTGCCACCAGTCAGTTCCTGTAAGGCTCTCAAAAAGGTACCCAATTATACTGAGTGAAATTAATATTAATACAAATGGTAGTTTGACCAACAGCAAGGCTTTCAGGAGTGGCCAGAGCTATCAATAAATAAATATATGCAAATACTCTCAAAGCTTAAATATTTTCTAAAAGGACCAGTCACAATGAAAAGTTTAAATATATTTAATAATAAACAATAAAAGAACATAAAAACATAAAAATATGAAATATCTATTTGCAGTAAACACTGGAGTTTCAACCACAGGAAAAATTAAAATAACACAGATGAACAGATTCACACAGATACAGAAAAACTGTACTTAACTAATCTCACTATATTTTCCTGTCTAATCTAAAGAGTTACTATTCCCTGGTTCACTTACTAGAGCAAGGCAAGATGAAGTAGGTGAGGGATCCTTCTATCTCAATATAATACCAAAATATTATTTCTGGGATAGCTTACAGGATGACATCACATCTGGTCATCTGACTCTGTTTCCCACTCTATCACCAACACTAGAAGCTGCCAGGATTTTAGCACCTATGTGTTACCAAACACACAGATAGATCTTTGTTCAGATCTGCTGTAGCACCTGGAAGTCATAATACAATTTCAAACCTTGACCCTTCTAGAGTAGCAATTAACTCACCCCCAAAGACAATACAGAAAGCTTCCTAGTACAGACTTTTTTGCCTCTGGCTGCAATCAGAACTGTAAGATAACATGTTTATGGCC
The DNA here is from genome assembly GCF_019279795.1 of Protopterus annectens. Classification (NCBI taxonomy): domain Eukaryota; kingdom Metazoa; phylum Chordata; order Ceratodontiformes; family Protopteridae; genus Protopterus; species Protopterus annectens. Next base: position 312,881,077 of record NC_056736.1, on the reverse strand, counting down.
TAATTTAATTTCAGCTATTTTCCAAAGTTAGCTGGGACAGAGCTTAATCTCCTCTTCCAGTATCCTCTGTTAAAATGTATACCTTTAAAAAGTTACAATAATACATGTATATTTCTTTTCTGTCCAGCAGGGCACACTATTGATACATTTTTAACACAAGCACTTCACAAACACATTTTTTCAACACAAGCAGCTGTACAAATATGTATGATATACAAATGACACATAATTCTTTACAAAATTCCAGCTAGCTGTGCTGGCATATGTTGCACATCAACTGCCCTTTTCCTGGCATGGCTGGAAATACCTCACATTGTCACACTGTACTTTGCTTGAAAGGAGATGGGATAGCAAATTTGAAAAGTACCATCAGTGTTTCAGTAACTATTGACAGAAGAATATAAAAGAGCATCTAGTATATTCATCCATACATCAATCCATCCATGCATCCATCCATCCATTCACCCATGCATCCACAACCTCTTTTTCCCATTTTTACATCTTTGGTCAGGGTGTCCCTACAACAGTAACAATCATCTACAGCCAATGTTTATAATCACTAGAATTATTTTGATACTAAAAAGCCAAGGATAAACGTATTTTTCCTTAAGAAAATACAGTTAATGCACAATTGGGCTAGCTTTGTCAGTAACTCACACTATTATAATGGAGCTGGATCTCATGAAAACTGTGCAGGCACATGGTACATTGCTGGTAGAATAAAGGATGTTTTAGGAATGAAACTTTAACTAGAAGATTTGGTGTGTGTGTGTGTGTGTGTGTGTGTGTGTGTGTGTGTGTGTGTGTGTGTGTGTGTGTAGGCAATAGGATAGCCTGAACTTTGCAAATCAAGATTTAAAATCATTTACATAAATATTAGAAATTACAGAAATAAAAGGGAACTATGGAAGTAACTCTGCTATTAAATGAACTTGTAAGTATCAAAATAATTGGGAGGGTGGCCTAATGGTTAAGGTGTTTGCCTTAAAAACACAAGGTGCAGGGTCTGAGTCTCACAAGGGATAATTGGCTAGGCTTACAAAGGCTCAAAAGGGCACTTAGCCTAGTACTAACCTATGAACCCATGAACCCTATAATTGCTGATAACTATTTGAAACAATATTATGGCAGTATCCAAATAAAAGTGTGTGTTAAATATGTATCATTGAGGAGAAATGAGAGGAGTAGTATCATTATGACATTTTATAACAGACAAGATAACTAAATAAAATAAATAAAAATAATAAGACTTAATAACACTACAGGCAAGTTGGATATTCCTGTGAAATATAATGACAATGTGTTCTTCATGGCTGCAGTCAGTAGGTCACCTTCTATTAACGTGAACAGTTTTATGAGCTTTTTGAATTTTATCTTGACTATGTTGGTGGGCTGGTCCATGGGAAACTCTTCAACAATGACCCAGGCACAGAGGTATTTAAAACAGACAAAATGGGTCAAAACCAGGCTAGGCAAATTTAGCAAGGAGAACAGAGAAAATAACATTACAATGCTTAAAATGGAGAAAATGCCACTGTCCTCTCAGTGATGCAGTAACAGAAATATTACAGCCAAACAGTAGTATAAAACAATTACATGCAGGTAACTGTACTCCACAATACAAATAAAGAACATCTCAAAGAGTATTACAGAACAACTGAAAACAGGTAACAATATTATATGTTGTAGATGTTAAGAAAGCTTAGCAACCATGTAGGCAAAGTAGGTCTACAATTCTCTAATAATTTAAACATATTGTGGGCCTGTGTCTGTTGCCACATTTGTGCCTCATTAAGCAAGTTATGCAACTTAACCTATTTTTATTTTACAAATAACATATTTACAATAGGAGAAACATGCAGATTATAATAATTTACCAGAACTTTACAAGTATTGAGAGACTTTTGTTATGTGGACAGGCTGAGAAGATTAGACATACTGAAGGACAGCTCTGGGCAGAACTCGTAAAAAATGTAATTTTTACCTTGTCATGAAGATCTGTACAGTTCAAACCAAAAAGTAGCACAATGTTCTTGAATATTCTCATGAGACCATCATGTCAATTTGATCTTGTTTATTTGGGAAACCACTTCTTGCCCATAATGCACAATTGCAGGTAGAGCAGTTGAGCTTATAATGCCCTTGTCTGTACTGTCAGATGACAGTTCTATTCACTTAGAAATAAAGTAGTGAGAAATACTGTTAAGTCTGGGAATCCTTACCAAAGTATCAGTGAAAGAGTTGCTGGGACTCTATCAGATTATTTTTTTCCCATAAGCGTTACACATTCTTTAAAAAAGTGGTGAGATAAAAGCAAATAGATTAGATTTCAAGGCCATCAAAACAATTATATTTGAGTTTCAGGTCATATCTCAGCACACATTCCCCAGCTTAAATCATTCAGTCAGCCAGATTGTTGTATTTCCTGTCTCAGGTATTTAGTCAGTCGTACACGGTAACGCATATTATACCTCTAAACCATCCAGATTTTCACAGAATGTCCAGATTTTTGCGTCATATTTTTGGTCCATTCCTTGTAAAATTTCTGTTTTTTTCCAGCAAATCATTGAGGATTGAAGTCACTAAATAATGACAGACATTTCAGTTTCATAATTCATATCCATCAGAAAATTCATGCTAATAAAACACCTTTTATTCTAGCAACTTTCTAAGTTTATAAGAACAGTACTTAATATTTGTTCCTATTTTTGGGCCTTGTCCCCCATTTTTTTTTTTGGTTTTGTACAGATTTCTTGTACTGAGTCATTGAGAGGAAATATGCACATCAAAAAGATCACTGTACCTAGTCCTGCAAGTAAATTGTTAATTTCTACTCTTATATCTTTTTTGCACCAGTTTCACAGTAAATTAGACAAAGCATTTATGAAATCTGAGTATACACATCTCAAAGTATCCATTGAAATGTGTGCATTTCTATGCAACTGGGCATCAGTTTACCAAAGTCTGATTAGCCTCAAGAAAACCAATGTCATGTTATTCTAATCCCCCCACACATCCTGCATACCATTAGGTATTTCTGTTATTGTTAATAACAACAGTGCCCCCTTTGTCAGCTGAGGTGCTGGTACAGATTTTCTAACCTTCTATCACCAATAACCAGAATGAGCTTAGCCAAAAATGACTGTACTTCAAACTAAACTGGAATAAACCCCACCCCTCTTCATATTTCATTTTACCTACAATGCCTTAAGACTATAGGATACAGAAAATAAGATTTACAGATTCTCCAGGATGCCTGACTCCCACACTCGCCACTGCCTTTTTTTGGGAGAAAAATCCCATTACCAAAAGAGCAATCTTCTTACATAGCAAACTAGTTTATAAAGTACTAAAAAATGGTTACTGCCCTCCTTTAAGATGGTTGCTCTCCTTTAGAGAGCAGGCATGCTCCCTCAAAATTTACAGGATAACGCCATTACATGTTGCAGGCCCCTGTTAAAACTGTTCTGGGCAAGTAAGCTTTCTCCCGACCTGGACTAGCACTATGGAATAGTTTCCCTTCTGGCATAACAGGGAAAATAATTGCTTGACAATTGCAAAAAAACTCCTTCTGAACATCTCCATAAAGGCATATCTTAAAAATGCTTTAGCTCCACCAGCCCACTACTGCTTTTAGCCAACTACATACTTTACATTCTATTAAAATTAGCTGTTTATCCTCTCAGCTATTTTACTGCTGTGATATATCAAGAATACTTAGTATATGGTCAAATTTATAACAACAACAAATAAATTAATTAAATATTTAAAATTGGTAAACAAAATGACAGTAGCAGATAAATCAGGTATTAAAAGCATTGATTTAACAATTGATTTGGAATAATGCTTATTATACTTGTCTTAGATTACATAAATTTAATATATATAAACTTTGGAACTCTCTTAGAACACAACTACAAAAGATGGTTATATCAAAGTCAAACGTTATCATGGGAATTTTGCAAACTATAATATGTATGAATATTTTTTGCTGATGAAGTTATATATAGCTACAAATTGGTTTATAACCAGACAAAACATCATGATAATTCTCAAGCTTTGCTATAAAGCATATATTAGCACATAAATTACCCTGAAGCAAAGTAACAAAAATATTAATAACCCAAAATATGGGAAAAGGTTTTTAACATTATATTAGCATAATATTGTTATTAGGAATATATTACAGTTTGGCTGTATATGTGGAGGCAACAATGTTTTGAAAACATGTATGATATGTATGGTTTTATATGGAAGCATTTCATGTAGATATTGTATATAGTTTTGATAGTAATAGCAGTGAATTATGTGTGTGATTTTATTGTATTTTGAAAATATATATCAATAAAAATTTATTATGGAAAAAAAAAGAATACTTAGTATATGACTAAAATGTATTTCATTGTTGATGTTTCCTTGATATATTTATCTTTGCAAATATATTGTATTTTTACTCTATTTTGCATTTCTAAGCCTGGGTCATGGCTGAAAAGTATCCAGATACCAGCCCGCTTACTTCATTATTAAATAATAAATAAACAAATAAATAAATACATGTGTCCAGTAAAATACACAAATTGAAATGCCTTCTTTTCCTCAAACAAATATATTTGCACAGCAGCAGTCAATTCTTATCAAGTAAACTATCTTAGTTCATAAAGAGCTTCACATAAGAACTATTTTTTATACTTCCTCTTAACAGTGACTAGCTCAAGAACTTATAACATGCCTCTCTATTATCTACAACCATTGCTTATCTTTCCACATATTCCCAGATGTTTAAGTTATGCATTATTGTGGAGGTGTATAAGCAAAGGCTGAGTAGGCCACACGGGAGGGAAAGAATGCGGATATAAATGGTAGTAGAGTCAGGAATCCTTAAAACCTAAATAGTTTTATGACCACAGTAAGTAAAAGTAACAAACCAGTACTACAGATACCTTGTTATGATTGTTTTGCTTAGGAAGAAACTTTCAGATGTGATAAAATGATGCAAGAAAAAGGGAGACAAATCTTTAATAAAACTATCATGGTATGCCAATGAGCAAGCTGACTAGGATAGAAGAAACATACAGGGTGTTTTCTAAGATGCAGAGGTATAAGGATCATTCTGTATGGAGGAAAATCTTTTGCCAGGGAAAGAAAACATTATGTTTAGGGCATAGATGTCCTTTTAAGCAGTGATGTGTGATTTAAATCAAACTAGTAGTGATATTTTCTTTGAGTGGGGTTAAAAGGTATACTCGAGTTAAGAATATGAAGATCTCTTTCTCTGAAATTTCAAAGAAGCATTGTGAACTTCAAAACAAACTAAAAAACACCTCAGAATCTACTGCTACCATAGATTAACTCAAATCGTCATGTGTGATGAGGAATGTTGAGTCCTTTAATTAGTTTAGCATGCATAATGGGATGTTATCTCCTGTTGCTGGAAGTGATTAAGATATATACACAGCAAAGTTAGGATTTCTGGGGGGGTTCCCCCCCCCATAGCACCAGGAGGCAAATATAGGGAGTGGGTTAGAAGTTGTGGCTGTTCAGTAGGTGAGAGAGTAAGGAATAAAAATTGGATGATGGTTATAAGACAGTTCCCATATTACAAAATTAACAAAATATAAAATTGAGTGATTATTACGAAGCTGTTCTATACAACTAGTATCCCACTGCCCTGGAGGAAGAGCAGGCATCACATGATGAGCCCAGTCACCCCAAGTATCATGAAAAAGTGGGTAAAGATAGGATTATGCAATGCAAAAGTAGGGATAACATGACTAACATGTCTGCTTTTTTTTAAAGCATGTTTTGGACAATGGGGACTGAGGTGTCTTACTGTAATGGTAAGAAGACTGTGTTGACTATCTTTTCTGAATAAACAATACAGAAAGAGAGAAAACATGAAATTTCCAGAGAAACCATGAAAACATTTTTAAATGACCGTATAAATCTTGCAGGCTAACTCCTGCACAATCCCCACAAACAATGGCAGCAACAGTCACAAGCATGAAATTCATTCCCTTCACCACAGGAGCAACACAGAGACACTGACTTTAATGCAACTTGCTAGGGGAATTTTTGTTTTATGGCAAGCCATAGCATGGTCTTCTAAAGTTTCAAGATCTCTTTCTCTCTCTCTCATACAAACACACACACACACACACACACACACACACACACACACACACACACACACACACACTGTTTCTATGTGGTATGATTGTCACACTCAGCTTATGAGCTGCACATATTTGTTCCACACTGGCATTTTTCAAGTGTTTTTTTAGCCAGTATGAAATAAATGAAGTACTCCCATTTGTAGGCCTAAGTCACTATTTAAGCACTGTATCTAGCATCAGTAACCTAATAATTACTGATGAAATGATTCTGCTAGCTGGAAGGCTCAAGTAATTGCAAAACGTATGTTCTTGCAATGAAAGGTATATTACATCTGTGTTCCAGTGTCTTTGCATTTGCAGTATGATGTTTCAGGAAAACTATTTGCGTAACTTTCATCTATGTGCAAATGTTTCTTCAAAAACGTAACTGTACTATGGCAACAGAAATGTGTTGCTGCAGGAATTTGTATAACAATCATTGTAAGCATGGCTACAGGAAATGAGGTGGTGGTGGAATCATACACATTAAGATTCAAGAACATCTTCATATATCTGCATATGATGGTTTGAAAGCGTAACTGTAAGTCTAACTTAAACAAAACATTGCAGCAGATAAAGATGATGGTTCAATGCAGTTCACTGAATTGCATTTGTTGATGATTTATTTTCATAAACTGCCCATGTTGATTGATGAAACATTATTTTAGAAGCTAATTCAACTTCACAGTATTTTTTGAGTGAAAATTTATTCCCATACCTCTCTCAACTGTCCAGATTTTTGCAGAATGTCCAGATTTTATACTTTATATTTTTGGTCTGTTCTCCATAAAACCGGTGAGGATTGAATTCACCCTGGGGATCACGTCAGTCGCCCTGCTAGACAGGGGTCCAGGGAAGTAACTAGTGTGGGAAGAAATAGCCAGGGAATTGTTATGGCTAGGCCTGTATAGGCCCTAGTGCCGATAGCCTAGTACTAACCTATGAACCTATGAACCTATGAATAATGACAAGTACTTTAAGTTCAGACTTCATATCCTTCAGAAAATGCAGGGTAATACAATACCTTTTATTCTACCAACTTTCTAACTTTATAAAAGTAATATTTAAAATGTGTTCTTATTTTCAGGCCTTTCTCTCCAAACTATTTTTGGTTTTGTCCAGATTTCATGCGCTTAGAGGTTGAGAGGTATGTCAGGCAAAAATGATTTTCCTGCCCTCATTACTGCCCAGTTAATAATCAATGGAAGATACACACAAACCCAGGACTAAATCAGAAATTAGCAAAACACACTTTTAAGATATGGTAAAACACACTCCTTCTCAAGACTCTGTGAGAATGACCTTAGCTAGTAGAATATTGCAGTACTTTTACATGTGTAGGTATCAATACAAAAATATTGTGAATGCTTACTATATTTACTGTATTTTGTACCACTGTTTGCACCAATGTAGTTCCACATTGGTATTCTGCATTAGTGTTCAGCATTCCTGATGATATTTTTAGTATTAGGGAAAATTTGCCCAGAGCATTGGAGAACTTCCCCAACTCTTCATTGTTGTGAGTGGGACCCATTTTGGAGGATCACTTTCTGAATCTGTTTCTGTTCCAGAAGCAGAAGCATCCCAGAGAAACAGAGAGGTAGATAGAGAGAGAAGGACATGATAGAGTGGTGAAAGAAATGAAGGAGAAAGCAAATACTGAGACCAGAGAATGTGAGCAGGATTCTGAAAAAATGTTTTAAAGAAACCTGTTTGATGGAGATGAGTCAGCAAATGACGGACGTATAATTACAACCCTCCAGTTGAGATTTATTTAAAGAAATTGTGGTGCAGAGTGAGCAAGAAAATGAAGGAGATATTTCCCTGGGGGGACATTATGCAGAAAATACAAAAGGAGGATGCAAAGACAACCCTGAAGAATAGTGGTGAGACAGAAAAGAAAACATATGCAGAGAAAGTAAAAGAAGGCCAAAGTGGAGTAGCAGAAAAGAAGGCAGAAGAAAATCAAAAACAGAGGTACGTGGTATGGATTCAAATTGTTGTGTCTCACTAATGATTGGCAGTAGACACACAGAAGACAATCTAGCTGAGAATGGAACAGGACAACGTCTTACTGTGAGGCGACAATGCTACCGCAGCACCACCACCACAGTGTGGTATGGATTCAAAGTAAAGAAATGAATAGGTATGAAGCATGGGACAATTTAATAGCTCCTTTGGGTGTAAAAGCACATGAGGTAAGAGCATTTATTCTTATTAGCAAAGATACATTTTGGGACATTATATTTGAGACTGTTTTTCAATGGAAATTTTTCGTGGAGAAAAAAAGAGACTCTAGCCCATGGAATCTTTATCTGATAAAAGCATTTAACAGGAAACAACAAAGAAATGTCATGTACAATTTTGAACAGAGGTAGAAAAAGAGACATTGAAAAGACATTTGAAAGCTTTGTGTAATAAATTACTGGATGATATACATGATACACACACACACACACATATATATATATATATATATATATATATATATATATATATATATATATATATATATATATATATATATATATATATATATATATATATATATATACATACCAAGCATGCAAGCATGATGAATGTGGAGAGGAATAAGTGTGTTGTAAAATATATTTTTGGGGGTGGGGAGAAGGATATTTCATAAGATATTGTGACAAAAGGAAATGTTATATTTGTGGAGAAATGGGACATGGTGCTAAAAATGTGAATTGAAATGTTATAAATGTAACAGAATTGGACATTTATGGATAGATTGATAAAAATAAGAGTAAAGAAAAAGAAAAAGAAAGAGAAGAGAATGAACAAATAGAGGAAATTTTAGAAATAGTAGAAATAGGGAAAAATTAAATGAGTAAAGAAATAATAAAAATGACATAAAAGAAGGTTCTGAAATAAGTGATGAAGAAGACATAAATTGGGAGGTAGTAAAATGGAAAGATAATTCTACTGGTAAAAGGATAAAAGAAAAAGAAAAAATAAAGAGATAAAAACAAAAGAAAAAAGGAAATGGATGAAAAAGGAAACATACAGCTAGTGATGGGGGCCTGGTATAATGGTTAAAGTGTCTGACTCACAAACATAAAGTATGGTGTTTGATTCTGACCCTTGGAGAAGGAAACTTGCTAGGCTTTGAATGGCCTATTAGTAAAAATAGACTAGTAATTAGCTAACCTATGAAACAATAAATTGATGGGGAAATGAGAATTTTACAGTGATTTATGTAAATGTGAATAGTATTAAAATATAGTAAGAAAGAAATGAATTTTGGAGCAGTGTAATACATGTGATATGGATGTAATTATATTAGAAGACACAAGATTTTTAACAAATTAAGAAAGAGTATAAACAGATAAACTATGCAGAGGAAAGATAATCTGGAATTTAGAAAATTAGAGATGTTCTGGAGTATCAGTATTCTGTAAAAGTACAGCAAATATATTAGATGTAACTTTAGCAAAAATGAGAAGATCAACCATTGTTGATTTAAAATGGAAAGAACACGTATAGAGAATTATAGCATTATAATTTATAATTATAAAGAAAGGGAAAGCTTGTTTCATTATATTTTAGATTATGTAGTGATAAATATGAATATTATAATAACAGGAAACTTTAATTGTAATTTAAGAGGCCAGTGTAAAAAGAATGGAAATAATATAAGAAAAATGTTAGAAGTTATAAGATGTATAAGTTAAAATGTTGGGACAAACATTTGCGGACTTATAAAATGGGTATGTATATAACTGAAATAGATTATTTTATATTATCAGAAGCTTTAGTAGTAGGAAAAGGGAATGTAGTTGGAACATGATTTTCTGATCATCTTGCAATATGGCTAGAGCTAAAGGAAAATAAGGAATATATAAAAATAGACAAAGAAATAAAAAGAATAAATGAGAAAGCATGGAATTAAGAAGGAAAGAGATTAGTAATGCAGTTATGGAAAGATCATATTTCTATGAGAACATTTTATAAAAAAAAAAATTGTCTGAATGGTGGATGATCATCATCATCATCATCTTCTTTCGGCTGTTCCCGTTAGGGGTCACCACACCTGTTTCATGTTCCCATTCTTCCTGTCATCTTCCTCTGTCACACAAACCACACCACCCTCACCACCTCTCTCTCCACTATCCCATCATCTCATTTTTTAGCTTTTCCTCTTTTCCTGTTACCCTGGTAGCTTCATCTCAGCATTCCCTCCCCCTTCCTCCTAGCTTCCTCATTCTCAGCACATGTCCACACTAAATCTTTCTGTCTGCCTTTCCACTCCAAACTCCCTCCAACCTGGGACATTCCTACCCTATTCCTTATCCTACACCCAGTGCAAATCTTCGTCACACCCAACATCTTAACATCCTTAACCCACTTAACTCCCATCCAGCCTCTCAATCCCACCACAATGCCATCACTTACTCTGTCCTACCTCATCACCATAGCTGGTCCCCACTCTTCTCTCTTACAGTTTCTTGTCTTCTTACCTTACACTCTTCTCTTCTCACTTCCTCCACCCTACTCTCTTCTCCACCCATTCCACTCTTCCACACTCTTCTTCACATTCTCTTCCACATTCACCCCATTACTCTGAACTCCAACCCCAATTGTTCCTCTCCTCCTTATTTCCTCACCCCTCTCTCATCCTCACTCTCATTCACACTTTCCTCTCATGTCACCTCTCATTCTCTCTTCCATATATTCTGTCCTTCTCCTGCTCTCACCCTCATTCCAGGGTCTCATCATCCTGTTCCCAACTCTCATGACCCACATCCAATGTCCATGGCAAACATCATAGTCCATCTCTAATCACCATGATCTCATCTGTCAACCTCAACATCACCACTACCACAAATATCCACTGCTCAGACCCCCACCCTCACTGTAAGAACCGCATCTACCTCAATCCCACCTCTTACAATGAACTCTGTCACTTTACCTCTCCTCACACATATGACTCTCAACTCTTACTTCCCTGTACTACCTCCTCCCACCTCAATGCCACAACCAACTCTCTACCTCTACCCTGTAATATTTCCTTTCTCTCTCCTTCACAAAATCACAATTACTACATCTTGACCCCGCTCCTCCTTCTTCCATCTCTATCTCAAATTAAACATCGCATCTAACCTAATTGCTCTTCCCCAACCAATACTGCTTCTTGCTGTTCACCCCACATCCCTTCTTCAACAACACTCCTTCCTCCTAAGGAAAAATATTAATGTTTATACAGTGGCAATATGATGTGAGAAAAGCAGAGAAAGAAAAACAAAAAAATGAAATATAATGATGCATTGGAAGACTTAGAACATAATGATAGAAAGTACATTGACAAAGTAAAAGAATTATATGAAAGAGCTGAAGAAAAAATGCAAGAATTATTATATAAGCAAAGATATTTTTTACAAGGAAAAAGAGAAGAAATATTGAATTACTTAAGAAGATTAGTAAAGGAAGATGGCAGTGTAAAGAGAGAAATAAAAAATCTAAAGAGAGAGATAGAAAGAACTCAGGAAAATATTATGAATAGTGTAGTACAATGTGTGCAAGAAATGTTTAGAGAAAAAGAGGGTAATGAAAAAAACATGAAAAGTAAAACATCAACAGAAAAATAGAATAAAGAGTTGGAGATACAATATTAGGACAAGTAAATACAGATTTGGCTACAAGACCAAATAGGGTAAGAAATGTAAAAAATGCAAGAGACTGGCAAAAAAAATTAAAGATTTTGAATGAATGGTTAAATGAAGGTTTTATGTAAAAATAATTGTATTGTGGAATACTTAAATTCATATGGAAGAAGGAAGAGAGAAGACAATTAACAATATACTGATAGTATTGAATAAAAATGATTATAAGATTTTTATGAAAATAATACAAAAGAGATTTGAAACTAAAATGGAAAATACTATGGAAGACAGCATATATATAGTATAAAGGAGAAGGGTTGTCAAGAATTATTAATGCTAGTTAGAGAAATTGTGGATGACATTATGAACAGAAAAGAAGAAGTGAAAATCAGGAAAGAAGACTTTAATAAGGCATTTCAACTGACTAAGCTTCTGGTGTCATTCAAAAGGGATTCAGTGTCTGTCAGCCTGGGATGACATGCTCGACAAGCCAAGCTGCTTCGCTAGAGGTGGCTTGCAGCTGTCACCCTTAGGCTTTTGAATACTGGCCAAGGCTCTTGCCACCCCCATAGTGCCTTTTTAGGCAAGGCTCAAAAGACAAACCCACCACCGTAAATAGCACAAGTGACAAAAAACTGAGGGTAATGCTGCTCAATGCCAGAAGTCTAAACCTCAAAATGCATGCACTGGAGGCACTCCTCAGTATGGAGAAAATCGATATATGTGCATTAACAGAAACCTGGTTTAAGGCTCCAGAGAGCACCCCAGCACTACCAGGCTACAAACCATACCATATGTTTTGGCCACAAAACCTGGACCAAAATACAAAAGGCAAGGGCATATCCATATTAATCAAGGATACCCACATCTCCAGGTCAGTGGCACAGCACGATACTTCAGAGATCATAAACGTGCAACTAACAACGGGCAAAACTGCAATTCAAATTGTAGCTTGCTATACATCACCCACCATGTCCCAGGACCACCATTCCACATTTCTGAAAACAGTGGGAAACATAAAGGTCCTACCAAACACCCTGATATTGGGTGATTTCAATTACCCAAAAATTAACTGGGAGAACTACTCAAGTACTAACTCCCTTGCCCAACATTTCCTAGAATTTATAAACTCAAATGCCCTGGATCAACTGGTCAAGGCCCCCACCAGAAGTGACATATTGGACCTGGTCATCACCAACATGGGCAACCGGTGTTCCACACCAGAGGTCAACCCCTCGCTGGTTAGATCTGACCATAAACTAATCACTCTGGATATCCACATTCCACCCCCACCCCCGGTCAAAGAAACTACCATGAAAAACTTTTCAAAAGCAAACTTCACGTTACTTAAGACTGAGGTGGAAAGTTTCAAAGCCACCATGCTAAAGGATAATGGTGCCCAAGCTGCAAAATCCTTTACTAATGCACTCTGTGGGCACCTACAAGAATGCATGGCTTATGCTATCCCAAGCAAATCCAAGACTCAATCCTCCAAGAAAAAGAAACCAGTCTGGTGGACCCCTGCTATAAGCAAGCTATACAACAGAAGGAGGAAACTAGTACAGAAAAGAGTAAAATCCCAAGAAGGTAAGATATTCCTGATCAGTATCAGCAAGAAACTACAATCCCTCATAAAGTCATCCAAGGCTAGATTCGAAAGAAAAATTGCCAAGGACTCCAAAGATAACCACAAGGCATTCTTTAGTTATGCCAAGAATCTAAGTGGCAATTCTCAGATCTGCTCAGAGTTAGTGCAGAATGGCACAAAATACACTGAACCGACCGATATCGCCAACATCCTGGCAGACAGGTTCAGTGCAAACTTCACCCCTAAAAGGGCCCATAACCATACCAGAAGAATGTAGTGCCCCTGAAATCACAGACACTCAGGTTAAAACAGCCCTCTCCAAAGCCAAAAACACAGCATCAATGGGACCAGATGGTATCCCAAGCTGTGTCCTACATGAGCTCAAAGATGAACTAATCCCTCACCTAAACACACTGTTCAAACTCAGCCTCTCCACAGGCTACGTGCCCATAGAGTGTCACACAGCTTCTACTCCACTCCACAAGCGTGGAGCCAAAACAGACCCCAAGAACTATCACTCTATAAGCCTTACTAGCTTGGTCTGCAAGGCTATGGAGCACATCATCATGGATCTCATTAACACAGACATTGAGAACCTCCAAACACTGGACCCTACACAGTTCGGCTTTGTTAAGGGCAGACCATGCCTCCTAAACCTGGTGGACTTCTTTGAGACAGTTACCAAGGTTATAGATGAGGGATAGGTGGTACACACAGCCTACCTAGACCTTGCAAAGGCCTTCAACAGCATTCCCCATTCTGGTATTATAGACAAGCTCATCAGCCTGAACATAAACCCCTACATCACGAGATGGGTTGCCAACTGGCTCACGAACAGAACCCACATGGTAAGAGTTGTAGGAGCTAGGTCTGACTCTAAACCGGTTACAAGTGGCATTCCCCAGGGCTCAGTTCTAGGACCCTTCCTGTTCAGCATATACTTCTCAGAGGTACAGACAAGCACAGGAGGTCTATGGCTGACCAAGTTCACAGACAACTGCAAACTAGGGGCTATAATTGACTCTCCAGCTGACACAGACATCCTCCAAAAGGGTCTCACTGAGACAGATACCTGGTGTCAAAACCATGGCCTCAAGCTAAATGCTAAAAAAGTGCATAGTCATCCCCTTTGGAAAAAACAAAGTACCCACAAACTACCACATAGGTGGTATCCCCCTAAATACGGAAGACATAATAAGGGATCGAGGGACCCAAGTAGATAGTAATCTCTCCTTTGATAATCACATTGCCAAAGTAGTTAGAAAATCCTTCCATGTGGCCTACCTAATCTCAAAAGGGTTTGCATCCAGATCTAAAGAGGTCATTGTGCCCCTCTACGCATCACTCATCAGATCCATCATACAGTACAATGCCCCATTTGGGATGTACCTTACAAGACAGCTGCAACAGCTCAAAAGACCACAGAAGTACCTCACCAAGAGGATCACTGGCCTCAAACAGATGCCCTATACAGCTCGACTGACGAAACTGCAGCTGTACTCAGTTGCATACCACCTACTCAAAGGTGAGCTATGCCTGACATACAAGGCCATCTCCAACCCAGAATTGATGGACATGCTCCACCTAAAGAAAACCATATCCCCTCGAGCCACACACTTTAGGGATCTAAACCTCACCTCAGCAATGAATAGGATGTGCTGGAGGGATAGATTCCTGTCCCAAAGACTTCCCATGCTCTGGAACAAGATTTCAATCTACATTAGGCAGAGCTCCTTGCTAACACTCTTCAAGAGAAACCTTAACGAGTGGATGGGAAACAGAAAGTTTACCCCGGGGATCACTTCAATGGCTCTGCTGGACAGAGGACCAGGGAACTAATCTAAGGGGGTGGCAAAAGCCAACACAATTCCAGCTAGGCTTATAAATGCATTTGGTCAGATAGCCTAGTACCTACCTATGAACCTATGAACCTGTTTGACACAATTGGACATGAATTCTTATGAGTAATAATAAAATACTATAATATAAGTGAGAAAGGAAATTATACATGTCAGTAAATAGTAATAATAAGGTAAAATTACTTGTAAATGTCTGGTCAAGCCTAGAGGTACATATGAAGAGTGGTGTAAGACCGGGATGTCCAATGAATTGTAAATTATTTGCATTAGTTATGAACATGATAGTATGTGAAATAAACTACAAAAAGAAGGTGGCAGAGTATATAACACCTAAAGGGTTAATAATTCCATTTCTACTAACATATGCAGATGACATCATAATAATTACAAAAAAAAAATTTGGATAAAAGAAATAATAATTTGCACAACTGAGTGTCTAGAGATGATAGCAATGGCTTTAAATAAATAGAAAAATAAAAGTTTAGCTGCTATAGTAAAGATCAGGGGTATATATTTTACAATGAATGAAATTTCTGTGTTAGGTATAAAATTTGGAAATGATGTAGTAGAATTTCTAAATAAAACAACCACTAGTATAACAAACCAAATAAATGCAAAACAATGGAGCAACAGAGGAAGACACCAACCAAAATTAGCAGAAATACTTCTTTACTCAACACTTTTGTCTCAAGGACTTCTTCAGTTTTATCTGAAATGCAAGTTTGCTTAGACTGGGGCTTAACTTTACCGCAAGTAATAGAGCAGATTTGGCTAACACCCTGCTCAATTTAAAACTGTATGTTAGAAAACTAAACTTGATGTATATTTTCAAAGATGTATATATACCATGTTGTGCTAGTCTTAAAAGACCTTCAGCCTTTAATCCTGCTTTGCATAATACTCTGAAAGTGCTTAAAGCTTTTTGCAGCAAAGACATTAGATCTGTGTTAGGAAATAAACCTGAACATTTTTATTTTAATTTAAGTTATGAAGAGAAAAAAGATCTTCAAGAGCTTCAACATATAGATAATATTAGGTTTATGAAGGCTGATAAAGTGGGTGGGCTGGTTATCTTGTCTAATATGGATTACATTTTAGCGATGGAGAAGCTGCTTAATAATGCAGATGAATATATGGAAGTAAACAGCAATGTTATAGATAGAAGTTACAGGTTTGTAAAGTATGTATTATAAGACGTATTGATAAATGGTGAGATTTCTGCTGAAATTTATGATTTTCTTGTTATAGACAATCCTAGATTGGGTATACTATTTGGTATACCCAAAATTCATAAAAATACATCTAATCCACCATTTAGACCCATCATTGCTTCTCCCAGTAGCATTACATAGGGTCTATCATTATACCTAGACTCATTACTTAACCCAGTGGTCCAAAGTTTACCTTCATTTATTAAAGATTCTTGGTTATTTTTGGATCAGATTAGGCTATTTAGTCAAAGTCAGGTGAACTTTAATATTGATGAGACTGAGTTTTTTATAATGACTGTAGATGTTGTTTCTCTGTATACGTGTATTCCACAAGCTAAAGGAATAGAATTTGTATCTCAGTTTCTTTCTAAATACACTACTTGGTCTGAATCTTCAGAGAAACATGCTGTTCCTTGTTGGAACTATTATTAGATAATAATTTCTTTATTTTCAACAAGAAAAGTTATAAACAGCTCTGTGGTGTAGCAATGGGGGCTAGTGTAGCCCCAGCTTTTGCTGGGCTGGTAATGGCATGGTGGGAGAAAGAACTCTTACCTACTATCAGTCTTGCCTCGGATAGTTTATTTTACTGTAGGTACATTGACAATTTGTTTTTTATAATTAAAGGTCCTTCTGATAAACATTTGTTGTTTTCAACACAATGAATGCAAGCTGTGACTTTTTGAAATTCACTTTAAGTGGTCACGGCAATAATGTAAATTATTTGGATGTGAGTCCGGAGTGAAATTCCTTAGATAGATGCTTTTCTAGTCATATTTTTAGAAAGGCTACTTATGTTAACAATTATTTACACTTCAGTAGTAACCATCCCATGTCTATGAAGAGAAATGTGTCCAAGGGTCAACTTATTAGAGCATCACATATGACCACAGATGACAATTTATTTCGTAAGGAAGTAAAATTTATTAGTGATTTATTTTTGTGTAGAGGGTACCCACTGTCTTTACTTCAAGAAGTGAGTAGTAATATCATGGAGAGAAGAGAATCAGAGTTTCCCCCTATTATTAAGAAGGGGCTTTGTGTTAAGAATACTACTGGTCATTCTACCCCCACTTCATTTTTGACTACACCTAAATGTATTATTAATATGAATATAGATAGTAATAAAATTAAATCTTATATCAGTAATCTTTAATAACTGGAAAATTATTTCCGGTAATAATGAACTCTGTAACATTTTAGGTGATAAACCTACTTTTGTATACAAAAAATCTAATACTATTAAGAGTATGCTTGAAAAAAATGAGACTTTAGTAGCCATGCCAGTTACTGATAAGCCCAGGGGCATGTATAAATGTCTTCATTGCAACATTTGTAGATATATTTATGAAGGACTTTACATTAATTTACTTCATTTAAATCATACTATCAGTGTACCTGGGAGATACAACTGTAATTCTACCAATCTAGTGTATATTGCATTATGTTCAGGTTGCACTCCATTTTATGTAGAGATGACTACTAGGAATCTGAGCAAATGCATTAAAGAGCATTATTATGCTATTAAGATGAAGGATGATAAAAATCCATCGTTCAGACATTCCATTCAATGTAGTACATACAACAATTTTTCCTTTACTGTCTTGGAACATATTGTAGTTGACTTAAGGGGAGGCAACTTAAAAAATACAGTGGAAAGGAAAGAGTCACTATGGCAGCTTAAACTGGGGGGGTGATAATCCTCCAGGTTTAAATGAATTCATTAACACTAAATGTTTTTTTAACAGATAGTAGATAGTAAGCATATTTGCTTTGTTTTAACTGTTGTATTTTTATATTTTTGTATGTTAACTATCAAGTTACAAATGTGTATTTAAATGCTGATTTGTTGCTTTATTGATTAATTAATTGATTTAGCATTTAATTGGGATTTTGAGAGGGACATGGTTTTTGTATAAAAAGTATGGTAAATGTATGCAATTTTATTTCTGAAGAAGTCCTTGAGACGAAAGCGTTGAGTAAAGAAGTTTTTTACGCTAACTTTGGATGGTGTCTTCCTCTGTTGCTCCATTGTTTTGGATGTAGTAGAATTTAATGGGAAAAACAATAGAAGAACTAAAACAAACCTGTTTTTCTGGAGAACATATACTGTAAATTATTGTATTTGATAAGTTCACTACTGATGGGGAAAATAGCATACTTAGCAAGTGTATTTATGTTGCCAACAGTATTTGTAAAGGAATTATTGCAGATTTTATTTTTCATTTATATGAGATTCTGGAATAATCCAATAAAAAGAGGAGTTTTGTATGTAAATAAAGAAGAATGAGGTTTAGGATTAATTAACCCAGTGGTATATGCTGCCTCATTAAATTTGTACAAAGGGTTAAAGTGAATAAATGAAAAATATGAGAGATTAGTAGTAAATGTAAGTATGCTAAATTTGGGCGTATGGTAAAAAAGAGTAAAAGAGAAAAGAGTCTATAAATGAAGAAGTAAAATATTACTAAGAAAAATATTTTTGTGGAAACTATAAACTGATGATATAGAAAAAGATAGAAAAGTAGGGTATAAGAATGTAATGAAACATTACTATGTAAAACCATGGGAAAATCTAAGAGTTGAAAAAAATGAAAGCTATAAAAATAAGAAGAAATGGTGTAATCAGAAAGCAGAATGCCAAGATTTTTTGGAGAGACTAATATTAGATAAATTGGCAGTAAACAGAAATATGCCATATAAGAAGAAAAGTGATAGAATATGTTTGCATTGTCAAGAAGATGAAACTATGGAACACAGCCTACCTGGACCTCGCAAAAGCCTTCGATACAATACCCCACTCGGGCATTATAGATCAGCTCACCAGCTTAAATATAAACCCCTATGTCACTAGATGGGTTGCAAACTGGGTCAAGGACAGAACCCACATGGTTAGAATTGCTGGAGCCATGTCAGACTCCAAACCAGTTACAAGTGGCTTCCCACAAGGCTCAGTCCTGGGACCTCTCTTGTTCGGTATATATTTCTCGGAGGTACAGGCCAACACAGAAGGACTGTGGCTGACCAAGTTCGCAGATGACTGCAAACTGGGTGCCATAATCAACTCTCCAGCCGACACAAGCATCCTCCGAAAGGGCCTCATAGAAACAGACAACTAGTGCCAGAGCCATGGCCTCAAGCTAAACGCCAAAAAGTGTATAGTCATCCCCTTTGGCAAAAACAAAGTGCCCACAAATTACCACATAGGTGGTAATCCATTAAGTACAGAAGAAGTAATTAGGGGCCTGGGGACCCAAGTTGATAGCAATCTCTCATTTGACAACCACGTGGCCAAAGTGGTTAGCTTTGACCTTGTCTCCTGCCTTGCCTACTTTTTGGCACTACTCACAGGTCCTGAAGTACCCTGTTACATCCCTTATAATCCCAGGCCAATAAAAGTTCTGCATAATACATCTCTTGGTATGCTTTATGCCCATATGACCTGCAAAAGGAATGTCATGGGCTATGGCTAGAAGTGCCAGATGGTAGGCTCTAGGCACTACCAACTGCTGTATTACTGCACCCTCAGGGGTCCACTGTCTATACAGTAACATTTGTTCCAGTATACAGATTCTCCTTTTCCTTGAGAATCATGTGTCTCCCTAGCTACCTCTCTCAAACCTCTTAGTGTAGGGTCTAAGAACTGACACTGTCTCAGCTCTACTTTTGTGACTCTTCCCAGCTCCCTTTGTGAAGGGGTCAAGAGTTGAGTCCTTAGCTGTGGCTCCAAGCTAAGTCCTCCCACATCTTCTCTGTGAAGCCAGTGCTTTGTGTCTCTCCTCCAAGCAGCTGACATACACACTTTTGAGATTTGATTTGCACACACACACACACACACACACACACACACACACACACACACACACACACACACACACACACACACACACACACACACACACAAGAAAGGCTGGCAGAGATTTAGCTCCTGTACCCCTTTCTGCCCAGACTGTAAGGTATTATCACTGTCACCAGAACCCCTGCCAGCTACTTTAGGCTCTGGGTGGTGTGGGGCATAGCCTCCCCATCTGGGCAAGTTGGAGATATTGCGGTATATTCTTTGTTACATGTTCGTCAAATGGTTACTTATCGTGGGGACTGTTTTGATAATGTGCTCATTGTTTAAACTGGAATTTTGGTGATCTCATCTCAGTGATGTTATCTTCGGATAAGTGGTCTTTCATCTATTTGAAGTAGACCCCTCGATTTACATCAAAATAAATTTACCTCTCGGCTAGTCAAACAGAATAGTGCACTTGAGCTTCTCCATGTTCAAATTATCATAAGCAAAATCCCATACCACTTCCTTGCAAGACATAGCTCCCCTGCTGTGAACCAGGAAACCCATAATATATATTTAAGCTTATTGGAAAAAACTCACAATGCATACCAGTACCATATACGTGGGCAACTTTAATTATCCCACTATTAACTGTGAATCATATACGACAACAAATATGCACGCACAGAAATTCCTGGATTTTGTAAATACAAATCTCCTGAACCAGATTGTCAATATGGTGACCAAGAGTGTAAACATACTGAATTTGGCCTTCACTAATATGTGAGAGCACTGCACACCCACCAGTGTAATGTCCTCTCTAATAAGGTCAGACCAGAAAATGGTCTCCTTTGAAGTAAAAATAAAACCTGGAGCAATGGCTAACCCTGTAATGCTCAAGAACTACTACAAGGCTAACTTCCTTGCTATTAAGTGATAGACTGGCAAAATTTCAAGCCCCCATAAGCCCTGAAAACACTGTTGCCTATGTGGAACAGTTCATAAAAACGTTATATAAGCATGTTAATAGCTGCAGAGAGGCAGCTGTACCCACCAGGAATAAGTGCAGAACAGTCTCAGAAAGTAAGCCACCCTGCTGGAATCACAACATAAATAGGCTGTATAACACAATGAAGAAAATCATTGCAAAATTTAGGAGGTGTTGCATCCAGCAGAATAAAGACACTAACATCAAACTAAATAAGCAACTCAGATGACAAATAAAGTCTACCAAAGGCAAATTTGAGGTAAATTTGGCCTCCCAGGCCAAGAACAACCATAATCATTGTTAATGGAGCCACCTATACTGAACCAGAAAATATAGCAACCTACTGGCGGGCAAATTCAGTTCTAAGTTTACTCCCGTCTCTCCTCAACCACCCCTCAGGAAACACCATCAAATATAACTCCCCCTACTATCGCCACTAAGGAACAGGTCATCAATGTTCTCTCTAAGGCCGAGAACACTACATCGATGGACCCAGACAGTATCCCAAGATGCCTTCTAAATTGCATGAAATATGACCTATTATGCCATCTGGAATCGCCATTTAATCATCACCCTCAAACAGGCTTTATGCAACACCAG
Source organism: Protopterus annectens (assembly GCF_019279795.1). NCBI lineage: Eukaryota > Metazoa > Chordata > Ceratodontiformes > Protopteridae > Protopterus > Protopterus annectens. The sequence goes on along the minus strand of NC_056736.1, from coordinate 312,859,274 downwards.
TGGAGAATAGCAACAGTCATTCCTCTGCACAAAGGTGGGCCACCTACAGACCCTTGAAACTACATATGTATAAGTCACACTAGTCTTATATACAAAGTCATGGAAAGAATTATCATGAAAACAATAAACAATGACATAGGAAACTTTCAAAGAATGGACCCACCACAGTTTGATTTTGTCAAGGATAGGCCATGCCTACTCAGCCTGGTGGACTTCTTTGAGAAGATCACCAAAGCAATCGATGAGGGCAAAATGGTTCATACTGCCTACCATGACCTTGGCCTACCATGACCTGGCCAAGGCATTTGACTCAATACCCCACTTGAGCATTGTTGATAAACTGAAGAGGTTAGATATAAACACTTATATAACCCAATGGATGGCCAGCTGGCTCACAGACAGGACATAAGAAGTCAGAACTGGGGAATCCACAGCTACAAAGAGATCAGTCACAAGCAGAGTCCCTTGGGGATTAGTCCTGGGACTGCTCCTTGTTAAAATTTACTTCTCTGAAGTCAAGACCAATGTCAAGGGCTTCTGGTTGACCAAATTTGCAGCCAACTACAAATTAGGAGCTTCCACCAACACTAATGCTCTCCAGGAAGGGCCGACACAGACAAATAGCTTGAGTCAGAGCCATAGACTAAAAGTAAATGCCAAGAAATATATAAGGGTATCCTTTGGGAAGTCCTCTATCCCTGGTAACTATCATATCAACAACATACCCATAAGTGTTGACCCAGTAGTTAGAAGCATAGCTGGTACCATAAACCAGCACTCCACCCCCTCAGATCTCATGTGAAGAGCTGGTGGTATCTGTATGAAGCCAATCTAGTGACGTATCACAGACCCAAAAAAGCAGACTTTCTTTCTATTGCCACATCAACAAGGTGGCCAGATGCACATCACACCACGCTCCCCCCTGCCCAGCCATTCGTGTCCCATTTCTGTCCTCTACATCTGACCACCCTCTCTTTTATTAAAAAAAATAAAATAAAAAAAATTATTCTTATAAACTGTAGCAAACTGTTACTACAGTTTATATCCCGCCTGCACATCACTCATGGTTAAGTTAAAAAAAAATGTAGCAAACAGTTGCTGCAGTTTATACCCTGTCTGACGGAGAGCTACAATGCTCAGATATTAGTTAAAAAACAATATTTTTTTCTAGCTTTTCAACTGTAGCAAACTGTTTGCTACAGTTTAGACCACACACAGAGGGCTACAGGGCTCAGGTTTGACTGCAAATGCAATATCATCTTTTAAAAGTTGGTACTACATTAAAGAGAGATCTGGATTGGCTGATTGCACCCTCTAAAACTTTGCACCTGGGCAGTTGCCCCTCTCGCCATGTCCTAGCTATGATACTGCTGGTAGCCATGGACTTGGGGACACATGTAGACAGTAGTCTAGCCTTTGGCCATCACTTGCCTACAGTAGTGATGAAATATTTCTATGTTGTACAACTTATAAGCACAGGTATGGCTTACAGGTCCAAAGAGTTCATTGTTCCATTATATCCAGCACTCATCAGACCTGTCATTGAGTACAATGCCCACTCTGTTATGTACCTAACCAGGCACATCCAAGAACCAAATGTCCACAAAGGTTCCTCACTAAAAGAATACAAGGCATAAGTAGCTACATCAGAGCCTTATCCCTGTATTCTGTCTCTTAGAGGCTGTTAAGGGGAGAGCTTTGCCTAGCATACAAGGCATTATTGGACCCCACCCCAATAGACCTCCTGCATATCTGCAAAACAAACGGCACCAGAATTACCTCTTCTAAAGACTTGCATCTTGTCTGTGATATAAACAGGACCTGCTAGAGAGAGACAGATATGTATCCCAGAGACTACCCCTTCTCTGGAACAGGCTCCCCATCCATGTGATGCAGAGTTCCTCCCTAACCCAATTCAAGTACAACATGAACAATTGGATGGGGAACAGGAAATTCATCCTTTGTATGGTGCCTGTGTTATTAATGGACATAGGCAGCCTGTAAATGTTTCACCTTCAAGGCCCCTGTTTGTAAAGGTTTCATCTTCCAAACCCCTGTTTACACATCAATGGTACCAGAACTTGTCAGAGATTTGGGATGTATGGCTAAGCTTAAAAAGGCCTAGGAAAAGGGATAATTAGCAGGGCATATAAAATATTGCAGAGTAGAGTAGCTATATGAATCAATCAGAGGAAGTCAGAAAAGACCGGGAAGAGAACTTGGATAAGCAATTCACACTGAAACAATGGAAGGATAACATATATTACACACACACACACACACACACACACACACACACACACATATATATATATATATATATATATATATATATATATATATATATATATATATATATATATATATATATATATATTGTCCCAAATATGCAACAAAGTCTAGAGTATTTAGGATTTCTTTGGAAGTGTTTGCATAGGTACTTTTATACCCCAAGCAGAGGCTAAATAATTTTCCTTAGGTATTTGGTAAATGTTGGAGGTATAATAGAGAAGAAAGAGGTACCAGGGAGCATATGTTTTGGGAGTATAATGAGTTGGCAAACTTTAAAAATTCCCTGCAGAGTACTCTGTCAGGAGTACTGGGTGAGCAAATGAGTGTGACTAAGGAAATTATTTTTTGAGCTGGGACAGATGTCCTCCCTGTGTTCGCTTGGGTTTCCTCCACATGTTCCGGTTTCCTCCCACATTCCAATGACATGCAGAATGAGTGGATTGGACACTCCAAATCGGCCGTAGGTGTGTTTGTGCATATGAGTGTGTGGTATAGAAGAACAGCCATTGCAGGGCTATCCACCCAGAGATGTGAACTTTGGCTCTAGATGATTGCTACTATTGAAGTGACGCTCAACCCCATGTGTAAAAATGGGAAAAGGGATGTGGATGGATGGATACAGGATCTGAATTGCCCAGACCTACTAAGGCTTTGTTAAATTTAATTCTGGTAGATGCCAAAAAAGCACTTCCTACAAAATGAAAATCAAAGTCTAAACCAACCATACCTGAAGCAGTGAAAACTGTAGTAGAGCTAAAAGAACAGGAAGTAGGATCTTTAGAAAAGGGTAGGAATAAATTACATAAAAAATAGAAGTTGTGGGAACAAAACATGCAGGAAAATGTTTTGAAGGATAGATGAAGTGTAAGAGAAGGCTAAAAATCATACAATTTATGTAATGTAGGATTGACTACATTGTATAGGAGATTATATGCGATGTATAATAGTTCTATATTAACTAGTGTACATGGAGACATTTAGCACCTTTGTTCACCAGAAGTAGCACAGTATCAATGCAGTATGTAAAAGAATAAAAGAGTTACATGAATTGTCGATAAATAAAGACAATAACAAAACCTTTGATCACGACAACAGGAAAAGAAAAAGTCTCATTTCCTTCACTATGTTTGTTATGATCATAAGTAAATGTCAGGCTATCAGTTTGGAGACTATTACAAGTCTAGCCAATAAGTAGAGGTCAGAATCAAACCATGTACCTAGTTATCTGGAGGTAAAAATCTTAACCATTATGCCAATCCCACCCTTATTGCTTCAAACTGAGTTTGTATTATATATCTACTGATTATGTATTACTTTCTTGTCACACTGTATGCTACCAATTTTTGTATTCTGTATTTTATTGCATTTTCCATTTAAGCACCTGTTTGAATTTGTAAATGGTCCAAATTGACCATTGTTCTACCTTGGTTAGCAAATTTAAATAAATAAATACATAGATAAACAAAAACATGCAAGACGTAGCGGCACTTACTTGGCAGTCATGGTGACTACTCTAGCAGATTTAATGTTTCCCATTACTACAGCTGCAATAAAGCTGCTATGGTGAGGAACATGGTGCTGCTTCAGCTACATAAAGCAAATCATCACATGCCAATATAAAATGGAATTTAGCGCACTGTAAATATTTTTCCAGCTGAGCTGTCCTGCATTTGAATCCATTGTGCTATATTTCCCATCCCGCCTTTGCATAGTATATCATAGCAAAACAAAACTAAAACTGTACCTTTTTCAGCAACAGATATTCAATTCCTCTTGTGATCTTAGGTTTTTGCCACTGCCACATTTGCAGTCAGCTTTATGTGCCTGTAGCCATCCTGTCTTTTTAATCAGATGCTACGCAACTTTTTTCTTCATGTAAGAAATCTTGCCCTTACTGTATGTACTGCATCTAAATAAGTTGAAAACAGTATATTTTTGTTGACAGTCTTACTTTTCTTAACATTAATTTCTCCACTTGCATGTTGGTGATCAGTGCATTGCAACATTCATGACAGCTTGCACTGAGGATTAAGGCTGTGAGTCCCTGTGGTACAGTGCTTAATACTTTCAGCCCTCATTTGCCTACTGTGTGACCTTGAGCAAGTCAGTAACCCAGATATTGCTCTTGGGTCACCCCTGAATACGGACTGTGCATCCAGTGGGCCTGCCTGATTAACAAATAAGAATTATTACTCAGCTGCAGAAACTACAGCAGGTCATAGCAATATTAAACAAAATCCAGTGTGCTACAAACGTGGCTCTTTCAACTACATAAAACAATATTGTGTGGCAGGAAATAATTCCAATTTACTGTAAATGTATTTCCCAGCTGTACAAAGTATGTCAATACAAAACTTAATCCAGTGTATTGTCTGAGTTATTAAAGTCCTTTGTTAGTTAACAATGTGTTTCAATTTTTTTTTTCTTTTGCTGTCTTCAGCTGACTCATCCTACCTTTGCTGAATGAACTGCAATTAAATTATGAAAATCAGGATCTTTTTCCATTAGTGTATATTCAGTTACTCTTTTTCTAAGCCTTCTTTTTGTCTGTATCTGAGTGGCAAATTAAGGTGTTAAATCAGAATATGTACTTTTTGTTCTGTTGCTTACTAGTATACACACACACACACACACACACACACACACACACACACACACACACACACACACACACACTTTTTCACTTTTTGTTTTGCCTTGCTTGCATGGTTGTGAATATGCAAAACATTGTTGTACTCTCAGAGATTGTGTAACATATCAGTATGCAAGCAAATAAAAGATCGAAGCAAGATAATATGCAAATTACAAAGACATCAGTATTATACACTACCGATAACAGCAATGATTTATGAAAACCAATGAGCTTATGTAAGCATAAGTTTATGAGTAGTAATTTGAAGGCATGCCTTTCACTGTGAAAGCAAAGGCATAATCATTGTCATTTCTCTATTTGCTTTTTCTCCAATTCCAAGTAATTAGAAGTGCATGCTCTCTAATCTTGATTTAATCATTTAAGTTTCATTCAACAGTATTCCAGTATTTATTTATTTATTTTATTTTACATTTGTTGACCGGGAAAGTCCGACTGGAGCGAGGTCCATTTACAGCGGAGTCCCGGGCAGAAAAGCTCCACTATTAAACTATATGTACAATGGGAATTTTACAATACAAGATGTTTCTTGCAAGAACACGATTAAAGTGGTTTGTTCCAACTAAACAAAAAGGACTCCATTGTAACAATACAATCATCAGAGACATCACATACGACAGTATAAAAGACAATATTTTTGCTATACAGGTTTAAGTGTGACCAGAAGAAGGCCCTGTATGGCAGTTTTGAGGAGGAGTTAGTACTGTAATATAGAGACCGTAAGCAGAATATAGTAAAGTGAAAGGTTGCTGTAGCAGTCCCTTGAGCACAAGTTACAGTATTGTAGAAAGCTACACTACCCTGTCATGCTTGTCCTCATATAGTTGAATGGTAAGTTCACTCATCTGCACAAAACACAGCATCTGGAGGCTGCATTAACTGAACTCCTAAAAAGGAGCAATGTATTCTTATAAATATTATCAGGAGCAAAGTGAAAAGCCAGTGCAGCACTCCTGAGACCAAAAATTACAGTACTGTGGAAAACCTTGACTAACCTGTGATACTGGTTGTTGTATGGTTGAATGGTGTATTGCTGTATTGTTGTATTAATTCAACCATGCAAACTTTGGGAGCTGTATAGTTAATTGACTGTGATTTGTCCAACTGACAATAGCATAAAAACATTTCACTGAAATCCACTTTCAGTGAACATAGAATATGTGCTTTTTGCCCTACTGTTGTGTGACTGTGGAGTTGGAATATATGGGGGTGTGGTGGCCTCCATCTACATGAGGTATGCAGAGCAGGATTGCCACTTGCAGAAAAGCTTACATAAGTGTTTACTGAAAGTGGCTTTCGTTGAAATTGTTCTGTAGTATTTACAATGCATAAAAGTACAATTACTGCATCATCTTGAAGTCCAAAGTATTACATTTGGAGATTATATTAATTAAATTATGCAAAAGTACAATATGAAAAGCAGTGTTCTCTTTTTCTAGAACAAAAATACTGCATTAAATCTCTGTATTCAAGTTGCCCATTAAAACAAGTAAAATCAGTGCACCTTAAATGTTCTCTGATGCTTGTCTTTGTACAGTTGACAGTTATATTCCTTCAGCTCCCGGGGCTGTGCCTACAAATGGTTATTTTGATCAGTGCACTGACCATGTAAACATACTAAATAAATAAATAAGCTGAATCATTCAGATGTGCAAAGTACAGCATAAGGGGCCAGTATAAGGCAACATCTTGTGGCCATGTTAATTCTAGCCATCCATCCACAGCCCCTTTTTCCCATTTTATATGCATTGGGTCATGGTGTTACTTTAAAAGTGATAATCATCTACAGCCAGTGTTCACACCGTTGGGTGGCTAGCCCTCCCATGGTTGTTCTTCCATACTACATATGCACACTCATGCCTAGTGCCAATTTAGAGTCTCCAATCCACATACTGCCTACTTTGGATTAAGGCAGAATAAAACAGAGCACCCAGAGAACATTCACACAAACACAGGAAGAAAATGCAATCTCCAAACAGAAGGCACCCAAGCTGAGAATCAAACCAGAGAACCTTCTAGGTGGCAACACTATACGACTGTGCCATCCTCTTCCAATGCACTTGTGAAAAAAAATATCACTGGATTACAACATGCAGATTTTTCTAAATGCTATTCACTAATACTGAATAGTGAGAAGTGATAGCTAAATACAGGCAAGAGGAATATTTCATTTTATTTTACATAACTACAAATGTTAATTTGTGTCATGTGTCCCTGTGGATGTAGAAGCTAGCATATTTTTGCATTGTAGTTTACATTTTAAAACTAAAAATATGTTTAACTGGAGACAATAAGATAATAATGGGAAGCAAAATTCAGCATTATAGTTTGGTGCTTTTGCAAGGACCCATTTCTGGTAATTGGAAAAAAAAACAAGTAATTGTGAAATGCAGGTAAAAGGTATATTTCACTTTGTTTTACATGATTAACAGATCACAGATTCTTTTGGGATAGTGACAGTTGCATCCATATATTCAAGGTAGGCGAAATCCACTCCATTCATGCTCACATCTCTCTCATACCCTACTCCTAATCCCCACCCTTCACTATTCTTAAAACCCCATTGGCAACTATCAAAATGACATCCCAGACAATCAATACAGAATTTATTAACCTACACAAATCATACCTTTTTCTCTTAAATGATCATTATCCACTCATAGCTAACAATCAGTGTCCTCACTACCAAGTCACTTTTTCCAGAACACCTATCAGGAAACGCTACCTTACATCCATTTAATTCCATCCCCTATCTAACACCTCTCCCTCTATTAAGCAGAATGTTTTTCTTGAACCACTCAACACTCCAATTCCCCTGATTTATACACTTTCACATCTTATGCAAAATCCTCCCTAAATTCCATCATTATATTCCTTCTATTATCATTGCACCTCAGACCATCAGACACAGCTCATCTACACCATAACAACTATGTCTCCACCATAATCTAACTCTAACCTCTGAGAAAGCTCTCTTATCCTGTACTCCTCTCCGCTACATATACATTTACTGCATCGCCACAAAAACTACCTCAGCAGTCAGAGCTCCTACTTCTGTGCTCATTACCACAAATTACTATAGCACTCGGTAGCATTATTTGATCTGTGTTACTCCTGTTGCTGTCTCACATTATCACATACCACTCCTCCTTACACAAAACAAATATCCCACACACTAGCATACATAATGCCTACACTAAGGATCTCTACTCCTGTAACATCTCCCCTCACCTCTTTCCATATGCATACATTTTCCTACAAAAATATACTGCATACTGCATAACCCATACCTATTTAACTTTAGTTTTAAACATAGATATAAACCCAAATGTCACATCCCTTACCCAGCCTCTGTCAAACCACTAACCCCCAATGATGATATCCACCACCTAGGGCCCACTGCTCTTTTCAACAGTTTCTCCTACAATCACTCCAACACCACCTTGACTCAGTTTAATGGTTCTTATTGAAACAGTTACCCTACAAGACATCTCCTTCATCAAATTAAATGCCAAAGCATATGCACTAAATTGCATGAGCTAAACACCTGGGTTACATTGCATAATCCCAATATATATATATATATATATATATATATATATATATATTTTTTTTTTTTTTATTTAACGAAAACCTGGCTAAAGCACAACATTAAAAATGATTAAATACTTCTCTCATGCTATAACATCTTGTGGATAGACAGATCACACAAAAAGAAGAGGGCATATCAGTTCTGTATAATAAATCTCATAGCAGTTCTGTATAATAAATCTCATAGCCGTTCTGTATAATAAATCTCATAGCCGTTCTGTATAATAAATTTCATAGCAGTTCTGTATAATAAATCTCATACCCAGTCTGTATAGTAAATCTCATAGCCATTCAGTATAATAAATCTCATAGCAATTCTGTATAATAAATCTCTCATAGTCTCAACATACCCAATCTGCCACCCTCCTTCAACCATGCTGAAATACTCCCTTCCCTCTTAAAAATCAGTGATTACAAAAATATCTGTTTCAAACCTGTTTATATTTCCCCAGACAATGACAAATACTCAGCTTTAGAGAACCTTCTACCTTGGTTATCCACAAATATCAACCAAGAGACCTTCATCCTAGGTGGTGTAAATATTGATTTGCAATCTGTTTCCACTCCTAACCTTAATATGTTATAAATCTATAAAACTTCACACAATTCATTTTCTTTTCATACAGATACATCAAACACTCCAATAGATCTTCTATTCTAGACTGAGCCCTCACATCTGACCAAGTAAAATTACCACCTCTGATACCTTCGCAAACTGTATGGGTGCCCACCTCCCAATCTTTCTTAAAAGATTGCTAACTCATCCCCAAAAGGGTCACCATTATAACACAGTCCATAACTTAGTTGAATTTAACAATAATACATTCATAAAAATACTGAAATTTTGCAACTGGCATCTACTTGGATGAAACAGTTGTATATTTTAATGATACACTGGTTAGTTTCAGACAGAGAAAAAACAGTAAAATTAATCTTTATCCCTTATCTCACAAAAACTATAAAACAACTTATGAGAGTCAGCGACAAAGCCTGGAAATCTTGCCTTCATAATAAAACAATCTCCAAAACTTCAGAGACCAGTACAATGACACCAAGAAAACCAATATGATATACACCTCATTCTAAGATACATTCACTAAGAGCCTCAAACAGTTCTGTTTTTCTATTACCAATTTATTAAATCCAGGTCACTCAGTCTGATTAACCCCTACTACCACCAACCATAACAAACCTAGTTCTAACCAGTTCATTTCACACATCATACATTCAGCCTCCTCCCTCATAAACATTCACCTTCCCACTCTCCATGCTAACAGAACTATCCTCCAAAATCCTGCCTGCCACATCAAACTAGTTCTCATCTCATTATCAAAAAACTACTTCATCAGCTCATACCCACTACATTCACTGCTGATAATCTTCCCTCCGAATACATTAACATGGCTGCTGACCCTTTAACATATCCTGTCTCTGTCCTGTCCCTATCCTCATTAAAAGAACCATCCAAGAAAACTATGTACCCAGTACCTGGAAAAAGTCACTAATTATTCTGTTACACAAAGTAGGAGACTACATTGAATTCTGTAATTACTACCCTATAGACCAGTGGTGCACTGGTGGGGAGGGCCACTACACAAATTCTTAATGCATCTGCGGGCTACCTCAAAACATAGTAAGTTGTTAAGGGTTAACAATAGGTACCAGTGACTGCCATTTTTACTTAAGACAGCAGTCATGAAATTGCCTGTTTTCTATATCAACTTTGCATTTAACTCTATTCTGGCTTGCAGCCATGACTTATTACAAACTCTTGCAGAAAGTTACTACTGTTTGCAGACTACAAGTTATAAACAACAAAGAATGGTCACTTCTGCAGCTAAAATTAGAGGTGCGTGCAACTGCAGTCAATTAGGTAAGTAAGTGCATGCTGGCATGTATGAGTGACTGCAGTAAGACATAGCATTTTTTTACTTTTTTTTAAAGATTTTTGGTTACTCTCTGGGGGCCAGATGGTGTTGTGTCGAGGGTCGGATTTGGCCCTAGGGCCGGACATTTTGCACCATGGGTCTATATTAGATAATCGAACTTTCAAAAGTTTGAAAATCTAATAAAAAAAAATGTAAACTACACAAATAATCTACTTGAACGTTTTAAGAAGGGGGGCAAGCTCCTCTGCACCCCCTACACCCCCACTCTTTAAATATACCAACTCTGAGTTTGCACTACAGTTCAGAAAAGGGAAATTTTCCTATTCCGTGCTGTACGGAGATCTCCATTAAAACATTCAAACTTTCAAAAATTCGATCATATGGTGTCAAACGTATGACAGTCAAACTTTTGAAAGTTCAATCATCTAATATAGACCCGTGCACCACTGCTATAGACATTCTTTCTCCATTATCAAAAATTCTTGAAAAATGCTTACAATCTCATCTTTTTAAACAGTTAATATATAACCCTTTTCTACTTTGCCCAGCAAATCTTCAGGCCACACCACAGTACTATCACAGCTCTCTTTACTGTCACCCCCATATCACCCTTCACAGGAACTCTGAAAACTTTGCTTCTTCTCTATTCCTTGACTTATCCAAGGCATTTGACATTGTATCCCATCAAATTCTTCTCCATAGACTATCCTTACTAGGCCTTGACACTCCCTCCCCTCCCCTTTCTTGTTTCCATAGCTACCTTTCTAACAGTCTGTAGGCAGTAAGATGGTAGAAAGAACAATCACTATTCTTGCCCATCTCGGTCTGAGTGCCACAAGACTCAGTATTAGGCCCGATACTCTTTAATATTTTTATTAATGATTTCTACATTGCTACTGATGACACAACTGTTATTCAGTATGCTGATGATACCGCATTGATGACCACAGCTAATTCCCTCCAACAACTTTAGGAAAAGACCCCAAAAGCTTTTTCTTCTATAGAAACCTGGCTCAGCAATTCTTGCCTCCTGCTGAGTGCTAAGAAAAACAAGTTATTGCTTTTTACAGAAAAATCTGTATCCTATAAAAAAAATTCATAATCAAATCTCCTAACGATGTGGACATCCTACAAAAGGGCCTCACTGAGACAGATGCCTGGTGTCAAAGCCATGGCCTCAAGCTCAATGCCAAAAAGTGCATTGTCATCCCTTTTGGTAAAAACTCTGTACCCATGAACTACCACATAGGCGGTAGTCTACTTAACACCAAAATGTGATAAGAGACCTTGGGACACAGGTGGACAGTAGTCTCTCCTTTGATAATCACATTGCCACAGTAGTCAGGAAATCCTTCTACATGGCACACCTCATCACAAAAGGTTTCTCATCCAGGAAAAAAGAGGTCATTGTTCCCCTCTACTCATCACTCATTAGACCCATTATAGAGTACAATGCCCCTTTTGGTATGTACCTCACAAGACATCTACAACAACTGGAAAGGCCACAGAAATGCCTCACAAAGAGGATTACCAGCCTCAAACAGATGCCCTATGCAGACCATCTCAAAAAACTCCAGCTTTACTCTGTCACCTATCGCCTACTCAGAGGCGATCTCTGCCTAACATACAAAGCTATGTCAAACCCATAGCTTTTGGACATGCTCCACATAAAGAAATCCCAATCACTCCAAGCTGCACGCTCTATTGACCTAAACCTTGTCACCACAATAAACAGAACATGTTGTAAGGATAGATTCCTATCTCAGAGACTTCCCATACTCTGGAACAAACTACCTATCTATATCAAACAAAGTTCCTCATTAGCACTCTTCAAGAAAAATGTTTATGATTGGATGGGAGATAGGAAATTCAACTCGAGGATCACTTCTGTGGCTCTGCTTGACAGGGGCACAGGAAAATAATTTTCTTGCGTGGCAAAAGCCAGGGTACCATTTGCCTAGGCTTATATAGGCCCTAGGGCCAATAGCCTAGTACCTACTTATGAACCTATGAACCTATGAACTCAAAAATCAATACTCCTGTTGATCTTTTGTCCCAAATAAGGCTACTTGCTATCATTATAGATACCCACCTAAATGTTGATATTCAAATGCAAAAAAATATATATATATATATATATATATATATATATATATATATATATATATATATATATATATATTCACTTCAGAAGCTCAAAATACTGAAATCTCAAATATCAGTATCTCGAGCCCAAGCAGTGGAATTCACAAAACAATGAAAACTAAAAACCGCGAAATTCAAAACCTCGAATACTGGAAGTTTTGAATTTCGCAGTTTTACTACACACACACACACACACACACACACACACACACACACACACACACTTACCTGAATACATAACCATAGCGGAACTTTAGAAGCATGAAATTCAAAACCTCCGGTATTCAGGTTTTGAATTTCGCTCTTCTAAACTTTCACTATTATGTGGATTGGCTTCTTGGGCTTGAAATACTGAAATTTGAGATTTGAGTATTTCGAGCTTCTGAACAGAACCTATATATATATATATATATATATATATATATATATATATATATATATATATATATATATATATATATATAAACGGGTCTACTTCAGAAGACTGACAAACCAAAAGACTGAAAATGTGAAATACTGAATGATGGAATTTACCCCTTCTCCACTGTTGTCCGATCTTTGAGTTGGTACATATAGTTAGCAAGGGGGGGGAGAGGCACAGCCCCCCACATGCGGGGTACTGAGGGGCTTGATCCTTGCATTAAAAATTTGTTCAGTATTTTGAATTTTCATTTTTTTTGAAATTCAGTCTTTTGGTTTGTCAGTCTTCTGAAGTAGACCCATATAAACACACATGAAAATTGGACTCTTATATTGTAGCAAATCCTTCTTAACTAGTAATGCAAAAAATAGCCTCTGCATGTCTCCTACTTTCACTACTGTATGCTGCCCACATCTACACTAATCTTCAGCAATCCTTTCTAAAAAAACTGAACAATGCTACAAGATAGCTAAATTTGCCACTAACTAATCTACTAAATCTCACCATTGCCTAGTCTTAAAATAGTTAGAGAGATTGTGTAGAATTTTACCTAGCCTATCAGCCAGTTAGTATCTGTTAATAATATAATCTACAAACCTCAAAATTGTTCTGCACTCCAAGCTTTAGTGGAACCTTGCACCCCTACATGATCACTGTGTTCCATAAACAAGTCTCTATTAGCCATAACTAAAACCCACAACTCTGCTGGTCTGTCCTTGTACTCAAATTACATCTCTAAAATTTGGAATTATATCCCTACCACCATCACACAACAAAACATATCCAGCTTCAAAAACATGCTAAAACAACAAGCACTTGGCTCTGCTCTTGCACCTTCCCAGGATAGACTACCCTGGACCTTATAAACGTACATTACTCCTATATACCTCAACAAAGCAATTTCTCAACGTAAATTCCTTACTATCTTTTGATTCCTTTGCCCTTACTGCCACTTCTACTGTCTCTAATTACCCCTGACAAGTTTTTCCTCCAGCAGAATTTCAAGTCATACTCACTACCTTCTACATCTGCTTAAACTTGGAGTAAAACTAAAGATGGTCAAACCACCAGGCTGTAAAACAACTTTTAATAAAACAATAAAACAAAGTAGCAGTAAAACGATGTAGCAGTTAACAATAAGATTAGCACTTTCGGGTATGAACCCTTCATCAGATCTGATGTTTTACTGATTGTTTAACTGCTGCTTTGTTGTATTGTTTTACAGCCTGGTGGTTTGACTGTCTTTAGTTTTACTCCATTCTATGTATTTTGGATGGTCTACCTTAAGTGTGGAACTTCAGTTTATTCGCTGATCTACTTAAACTTCACTACAATGTTCTTGCTTCTCTGTAGCACCTAACAAATTTATATATTACCCAGTTTTCCTCACCTACTGTCTGCTTTCTACTCTTATTAACTTTTCCCTCTTATCTGCTCATATCATATCTCTTCCCATAATTATAAAATTGTAATTTGACAGTTTAGACCTCACTGCATGTACTAAACTGCCTCGTATTAATATGTAATGACTCTATAGTTTATTGATTGCAGATTTTCTCTAGTAGAGCTGTCTTTCAGTAAATGGCCTGCAAAATGTTTATTTTGAAGTTCTACATTAGCAAAAATTCTTATCCTTGAGTGCTTATATGTTCTAGAGGTAATGAGTTTGGGGCAGAAATGTATGATCTATTGGACTTAGACCTCAAGTAAAGCACCTTACAATAATATAGTAGATCCCTTTGAAATACTTAGCATCTGGTGACTGTACTATTTCTGTCTTACAAATATGTTTATGCAAAAGATTATCACTGGTAAACAACAAATAGCAATGTGGTATTTTTCTCTGACAAACAACCATACTTGATAGTAACAAGCAATAGTCAAGTGGCATCAGGGAAAATTAATCACAATATTTTACCTGATCACACATATTATTTGGTACAGTGTTTGCATACTGATGTTACATTATAAAGTGACACCTTAACATCAAGAGACTACATCTATTTTATTGCGCAAATGTGCTCTTGAAAAAAATGCTTCTAGGAAAACAACTTAAAGCATTTTGTAGTATTGATTCTTTAACAAGCATTATTGTCTGGTACCTTATAGTGAGATATATAAGGAAGATAGGCAAGATGAATGTTTCACTTTATTTTTATGATTTTTCACTTTAGTTTACATTATTAAAAGTAGAATTTAGTGTATGTTTTGATGGCTGTCTGGCATTATACTGGCATTATATGTACATGTCCTACTGATCCCAGTGATACGCACCTCAACCTGAAACTCAAAATGTATTCTAGAACAGATTATTTATTTCTTTCTCCACAAGTTTCTGGAATGACTGATGTTCACTGTTTTCCTTAACAGTTATCTAAGTAATGAGTGTTAATGTAACATTTATATATTTCATGTTTGTTAATTACCAATACACATGCAAAGATTAGTAACATATTTCTGATGAATGGTATGGTATTATCAAAGAAAAAATATCTCAATGCAGTACCCATATTAACTTGAAATCTCTTTCACTCTAATTAAGCAGCTTTAAACTTTTATTTGTTCCCTGTTAATGATTTGTCATCTCTTCTTTATACAAAAGTCAGTTATATAACTTATTAAATGAGTTAAAGTTAGTGAATGCTCTGTTAACTGTACATTTCAACAAGTATATCAGTTATACAATTTCCACCAAAATAAAATATTCCATAACCACAATGCAAAAAAAAAAATCCTACCTAGTCTATAAACAAAATAATCATTTAGATGTTGGCCAACATGGGAAGTTGTTTTCCTGTTTATCGAGCAAAGAAAAAAAATAAATTCTATAAGGAAAAGAAGCATGACATTTTTTTCTTTACTAAGCAACAGAAGAAAAAAAGAACTATATAAGGAAGCATACATGACTTATAAAGTTCACTGAAAATGGCTTTCAGCAAAATGTATTTGCAGTATTATTATTCAGGTGAACCACATTCAGAGACCTGTCAGCATTCCATTAATTCTAAGATATCAAAACTTTTTTTGAAGTTTACCTCTCCTTGTTAAAACTGGTAATCAGTTCAGACTTTTTAAAGGACTTATTTGCTTTTATTGCTCACATTATATAAGTTAATTTTAGTTTTCTGTTAAATGTATGCTTCATAACTTTATAAGAAATATAAACGTTCTCCTATGCAACATGTGTTTTTGTTAACTTTCAGGTGTCATGCACAGTTTAATGATAGTAACATTTTTGGATCAGGAGATCATAAAAATATTTATTTACAAATAAACAGGATCATTAATTGTGATATTTTTCATTAGGTCTACTGTTTGGTTTCTGGTCAAATGATCTGGTTTATTCCAAATAAATTATACTGGCAAAATGTGGCAAAAGTGGCATTTAGAATGGAGTAAAATTGTGGAGCATGCGTGATGTTTCTGTGCTAAGGTTAAATCACATGGGCTCAAGGCAACTAATTATTTTATTCATTGTTTTGCTGTCTGTTACCTATTGACCCTTTTCTCTGTTTAACTAGCCATTTACATTGGACATTAACTTTGTATGAAAACCAGCTCTTACATTTCGTCTCCACAGCAACTAGATGTATACTTTTTACCGCAATGGAATTATTAACTAACACCTGAACTTCCATTTGTTCACTGGTGGTCATTATTGCCTGAATCTATTCTTGGTTTGCAGTTTGTGTCTTTAACACTACAATGTTTTAGTAAATAAAAAAGTTGATGAACACTGGAATGCAGTTCACATTTTAATAATAAAGATGTTTCAGATGCTTTCGCAAGCATTGTTTTCTTATCACCAAAAGTGAGATGTAATATCCAAATATAAGCAAAAGAAATATGCTTTATATGTATAGAAGATTACATATTTCATTTGGTACAGTGTTTGTGGATGCTGCAGTGTTGTACAATACATTAGTATCTTGAGGCTATATTAACTCTGTCAAGATGATATGTTTGTAAAGGCAGCATACAGCATTGTGTTTTTTATTCCTCAACAAGCACTGCTCTCTGATAACTAGAAGTAGGACATAATAGCCAAATATAAGCATGGTAATATTTCACCTTATTATACATTATTTCTTGTTCTGATTTTGCCACATTTGTATATGGCCATTACAGTACTATGAGACACTCCAGTGATGCAGTTCTTCTTGTATGGCGTAATGCAGTGTTTATTCAAAAGCACAAACTAAAGTATAATCAGCCCTTAAAATACATCTGTAGGCTATATTTGTTCAACTATGCAAATGCATTTGTGAAACAATAATCATGGGAAGAAAAATAAAATATTATGGTCTTACGTCTATGCAAGCAATGTTATCTGGCATCTGAACATGAAATGTTATAAAAATATAAACAGCAGTAATGGTTCGCTTATTTTACATTACCTTGCAGTTCATGTTTTTAATAATAAAAATGTTGACTACAAGAAAAACATGTTCATGAGAAGGCAATGTACAGCTTTATATTCTTAATTCATTAATAGGTGCTGTTCTGTGTCACCTGCTAGTTACAAGTAATTGCCAAATATAAACAAGAGAAATATTTCACTTAATTTACATAATTGATGTGTTCTTTTCTTCAAGCTATCGCCTCATTCTACCACTACACTCTTACTGCCCCACCCTAATGCACATAACCACTGCATTGCAAATCAACATCCAGCTTTTGCAAATGCTTATCATAATTCTACAGCTGCCTCCTACTTGTCTTTCTTATTTCTGTATGATCTCAAAAAGAGGAAAATTAACCCATACCTACATGAACTTCTTTCTGTAGCTATCGACTAATTGCATTTACTTTAAGAGCTCCAAAAAGAATGAAGTTGTAGTATTTTGTTTGCCACACAGATAACAAACATACACATACATAAACACAGCATTTTTCTAATTAGACTCATAGATGTATGCTAGGCAATCAGTCTACAGACCATTATAAACCTAGTGAATAATCTCATTGAAAGTTCCCTCCAGCCTCAAGGAGGACACTACAAGACATACTAGGAGAGAATTTGGGACCACCCATCCAATTATACAAGTTTACCTTGAATGTGGCAAGGATGCTACTCTGTTTGACATGTAGTAAAACTTTGTTCTAAAAGTGAAGGATACATTGGGATATGAATCTATCATGCCAATGTGTGTTATTTTCCTCTTGATGAAGGTTTAGTTCCTTTAACTTGGAGTTTGAGGAATCATTTGTTTGTAGAAGGAACAGAAGGTCAGAGAGGGCTGGACCTTTCATAATTTGAAATGCTAGGCACAGATCCTCATGGAGGAGTCTATAACAAACTGAGTATATAGAGAAGACTGCTAGTTTGTCCTTATAACTAATATTTTGAGGCCTCTAATCTTTATAGTTAGGGACATCTGAAATCTTTCAAGTCGGGTGACGTGTTTAGACCAATACATGCCAAAAGGGGCATTATATTCAATAATATGTCTGAAGATATACAATAAAAAGGGATTAAGACTTCTTTGAAGCTAGACAAAATGCATTTGGAAACTGGATGAGTCAGAATGAAGGCTTTCCTAACTACGGTAGACTCATGATGATCAAAGGATAAGGAATTCTCAACAATGGTAGCTAGAGCTCTTACAACAAGTACAGGAGCCTGTCACATATATAGTATGGAAAAATGTTTTGTTTACCAAAATTTAATATGGTACATTTTTTCACATGTAATTTGAGGCCATTGTCCTTGACCCATTTGTTAACATAGTCTAACCTATACTGGAATAATTGTGAGTCAGTGAAATATCAAATAACAACTTCCAATTTAAAGTTGTCTGCCCACTTAAAAAAGCATGGGCCAGGTGTGCAGGCCCGATGAGCTGAGAAGTAGATGCCAAATGAGAGAGAGTCCAACACTAAGCCCTGTGGTACATCATTGGTAATCTTTTTGCTTATAGAAGTGCCACCTTTAACTCTACCCACATGGGTTTTGTCAGACAACCAATTAGCTTTCCAATGTACAACATAAGGATTTATATTCAGATTTACAGCTATGCTCTGTGTACTGCAAAACCATAATCTGCTGCTTTGATGGCTTTTTCAAAGATATTAATGAGGATAAAGAGGCATGAATTTCTTTTGACAAAGCTGATTTCATGAGGATCAAGGATTAACAGATGATCGATGTCCAGATTAAAGACTAATGATATCTGAGGTAATACATTCCATAACTTTACATTTGAGGTAACCTATAGTTACAATGGTCTGTTTTTGGGTCACCATTGTGCAATTGCATTACAATGGCTGTTTTTCAGGATTTAGGAATGTAACCAGTGGAGAAGCTTAGATTAAAGTGGATGAGTCATGGTTCAGATGCACCATATTTGGCACTGATGATCAGGAAACTTGATATGCTATGTGAGCCCATGGGTGAGATTTTCTTAGCTTTCTGAGCTTTTGAGAAGGCTGACATGTCTTGTCTCATAGAAATTAAAATGGGGGCTGGTTGTGGTTGTGAAATTTGTAGAACACTGACAACTGTAAAATTTGCACTACATTTGTCAGCTGAGATATTAGCAATTTCCTTTGAGTCAAAGTGGGGATTTTTGTTATTATTGTGGAGTAGCTTCAGGGCAGCCACGGTGGTACAGCAGTTAGCATTGCTGCCTCACAGCAAGAGGTTGTCCGGTTCAAACCTCAGCTGGTGTGCCTTCTGTGGAAAGTCTGCATGTCCTCCCTATGGTCACGTGTGTTTCCTCTGGCTGCTCTGGTTTCCTCCCACATCCCGAAGACATGCTGTAGGTGGATTGGACACTCTAAATTGGCCCTAGTTTTGTGTGTGTATGTGCGTGTGTGTGTGTGTGTGTGTGTGTGTGTGTGTGTGTGTGTGTGTGTGTGTGTGTGTGTGTGTGTGTGTGTGTGTGTGTGTGCTTTCTGTGGAAGGTTGGGCACCGGGCTAGCAACTCGACACCGTAAAACTCCACCGCCAATCATGAGCGGACAGGTGATCCGCTGTGGTGACCCCTAACCGGGAAAAGCCGAAAGAAAAATAAGAAGATTATGGAGTAGCTCCAAGCATTGTTGGATATTATTTTTTAACTTCCTGACATAGTTAAAGAAGATTGGTCTTTTTTTTTTGGAGGAGGAGATTAGTGGCTATTGTAAGATCATATTCAACTCTAATCTGCCAAATGGTTCCCTTAAGCATTTTATTATTTTGTTTAAGTGCGCTGTTAAGGTAAATGGAATGAAGATTTTTTATAAGTATTAAGTAATTTTTTTCTCTTTTTATGTTGTTTCTTTATACAAGTATTCCACCATATAGGATTGTTTTTAAATTTCTTATTATCTTTGGTGAGGATATGGACTGCCTTGTCTGAGACATGGAATGCAGTTTTAGCAATGAGATCTATTGGAGGAAGATTACTATAGAATTCTATCAAGTAACTGAAGAAGGTTTGGATTTGGGATGTCCTTAAACACAGAGACAAGTTTTAATGGGAAAAATCACTAAATAAGAAAATTATGGATATGGAGGCTAGCAGTAAGTGGACATATTTGTGTGGATAAGCTCAAGGATATTGGGACCTTAAGTAGGATGGTTAAAAAACTATACAAGGAAGTTACCATTTGTAATATCAAGGAGACACTGGACATCTCAACCACTGGTAATCTAGATTTACCACTTTATTGATAGATGGTTGAAGTCCTCAAGCAGAAAAGTGTGGGGTTTAATGGGAATTGCAGCTAGGTGTTACAATAACTTCCATGCTCAGAAGGGATATAGAGGGTGCTCTATAGCTAGTCCTGTTTGTTTATTTAATAAAAAAGCTAAATTAACCTTGCAGCATAGAACTTTTTTGTCCTACAGCTTTTTGTTTCTTTCCTTTCTTGTGTTCATGCACACTTGCATGCAGACACACAGATACAGACATACACGCTAATCTGCTGCTGCTTGCTTTCTTCCTTGCCCGTTCCATAACAAACTAAATCCCCCCCCCCCCAGTAAATGCTCTTTCTTGTTTGTACCTTTCTGGTTGTGATCATACCTCTCAACTGCAGAGATTTTCACAGAACATCCAGATTTTTGCCTCTTATTTTTGAACTATTTCTCATCAAATTTGTGTTTTTTTGGAAAAATCATTGACAACTGAAGTCATTAAATAATGAAAGACCTTTCAGTTTCAGACTTCATAACCTTCAGAAAAATGTATGCTAATGCATAACCTGTTATTCTATCAAATTTCTAAGTTTATAAGAGCAATATTTTAAACCTGACCCTGTTTTGGAGCCTTTGTCCCCCATTATATTTGTCTTTGTCCATATTTCTTATGCTAAGAGGTTGAGTGGTATGGTTATGATGTTTGTCTTCCTCCTCTCACACGTTTGCCAGTGTGTACTCCTTCCAAACAGCTTATATTTGAACCTCTCCTTTCATCAGCCTCACTGTCCTAATCTCTCTCTCTCTCTGACTTCCTTCACATTCATTTATTTCCTCAAAGAAATCTGGCACAGTGTGCCACTTACAAGTTCTTCTTCTCTTTCAGCTGTTCCTGTTAGGGGTCGCCACAGCGGATCATCTGTTTCCATTTCTTCCTGTCCTCTGCATCTTGCTCTGTCACACCAACCACCTGCATGTCCTCTCTCTCCACATGTTGCTGCCCACAAAACACAGTTTTAAAATGAAAGCCAGATGTTTTGCAGTCTAGAGCAAATCATGCTTATGTTCTTCTGTTTTGTGAAGTAAAGTAGGAGCATGGCTCCTCCCCCTAGCTTTCAGATTTGTCTCACATCCACCTGTGGAACTGTGGCTTCTCTGTAAGCAGTTCACTACTTCTGTAAACATACATCCACCAGCAGCTGCTTGCATTTGCAGGGGTTCATGCTGAATAGTTTAGTTAGTTAAGCATCAACAGGCTATAACTCCAGAATCACAGATATCATAAACAGTTTACAGGGTTCACAGTTTTTATATGCTTTCTAAACTTGCGTCAACATTTCATATGGTATAAACTGTCCCAAATTACTCTGCTTCAACTATTTTTAGAAACAAAACAGTTGTTCTTAACAACTTGTTCATGACCTAAATCTCATTCTGAGTTTAGCAATTATTGATACTAGACATCAAGATCTAAAACAATCAACCACCAAAATGGATAAACAGGATAGGCATATCAAAATATTATAATGTCATAAGTGTTTTACTACAATCCAGGGTATGTAGCTAAATACTGTTTTGTTTTATGGCATTTCATTTGCTGATACTGTTACGCATTGAAGTTCCATATTCATGATTAAATGTCCAAACTACAGGTCTTATACTTGTTATACTCTTAATAGTGTCCAGGTAAGGAAAGTTACTGGATGATTATATACAAACTGCCAAAAGCAAAAACAGTTACAAGGAAGAACATTATTACACAAATAAGGAATTTAACTAAATTCAAGGCAGAAGACGGAAAGGAAAGGAAAGGATACCTTATAGTAATGGGCAGCAGGGGTTAAATTACAATCCAAAATGTTAAATTATATCTTTTTTAGATTATTATGTAATTCATAATGTCACACTACACTTCTAAGATTAGGGCTGCAGCTGGCTGTGCACCAGTAAGCATAGAATTACAGGCAGATCAGTTGCCAGAAATCACCCTCTATGTATTTCATCTGCCAAACTGAATCAGCTGACTAACCCACCCAGGGAAATAAACCTATGTGAGAAAAGTACTAAAAGCATAAGCAGTCTTTCAGCAACATAGCAATCAAAAAAAGCTTGTCTTTACCACCAATTAATATGAAACCTCACGGCTGACATATCCTACAATGAACGATATCAGGCAAATGGTTTTTGACCATTTAAAGGAACTGATACGACTTGTCAAATCTGTAAAGCAGCTTTCCGGAAAATATTTCAAAATATTAAATGCAGAGAACAAGGAATCATAAATATAGTAGTTTGCTTTACTTGAATATGTAACTCAGTATCAGAAGTTACTTTAGAATTGACCAGCACTTCTCTATCAGAAACCCAAAGTGTGATTGAGCACAATATTTGCTTAATGTAACTAAAATAACAATGGGTAACACTGTCATTTCCACATAAGTGGACACTGATGATGGATGCTGACATCTTAATAAGTGCAGTATCTGACACCTTATTGTCATGGCACACATATTGTACATATGGATTTCTCTCCTGAGATAACATTCATTTGATCACAAGTTCACTTCAGGGTAATAATATATATATTTGTTCATATTCTGAGCTATGTATAGTATTCCAGTAGATTCTTACCACATCTATCCTTTTCTCTAGATTCTCTTCTGATTACCATCTCCTAAATGCTGCCACAAATGGGAGTGCTCATTATTGCTTGTTTCTCCCCAGAGCAAACAGGAAACGGCACTGAGACAGAAAAGTGTCCTTAGCAACAAGGATGGGCAGGGATGAAGGAGAAAGATGGCATCCCATTTTCTCCTATCACATTACAAGTGTACCTCTGTATAGTTCTGTCACAGAAAAGAGAAAATCAATGAACTCCGAAGTATCAGCATATATGAAACTAACATGCCAGGAAATCTCATAAAATTTTTTTCTTACAATCCTTTGTTATTGTCATGAGCCCTTATACCACAATCCACATACATATTTTCAGTGTAATCCAGTTTATCCTTCTCCTTAACTGTGGTCCAAAGACTGTGTTACTGAGGTACTCAGAACAAGAACGAAGGGACAATGAGCTGCCTTAGAACTCAGAGGTATTGACTGCTTTAGTTACAGAGGCTTTACCCCTCTGTGTGCTTGTACACTAAGGTAGACTACTGTTATACAATAAAATATAGAGTTAGGGAATGTCACATCCCCTTCTAACATGGTAACGTCTTCCTATCCTGCATGCAAGTCAAGCCTGCAGTTGTTCCATGGTCCAGTCTCTTTTGAGACATACGCACAAATCATCTGTCCAACATTACCCCCAGCCCTCCTCCTGAAGAAAGGTGACCAGGCAGGACTTGTCATTGCCCAATGCCAGCAGGTGCCAGATCTGGTAACTGAACTTGGGTCTCCAGGGTTATAGACATGGCTTTGTCCTTCTATGCAATCAGTGCTGCCTTGCTGCAGTGTTCTTCCCCTAGAAATACTGCATATAATAGTCCATTATCAGATCTAATAACTTTTGAAGTATTACTGTGCAATGGCAGAAGGGCCTTAAGACAGGTTAATACAATAATCCATCAGTTAGAGTTCTAAATTAAGAGAGGTGTTAGCAGTCACTTGGCCATAGCCACAAGAAATGGATGCACATGCATGGCTCAGTCATAAACTCTTTGTCTCACTTCAGAAAGTGAGTCCAAAATATTGTGATCCTCATTGTTTGCAATATGGGAAAATAGAATAAGTAAACTTGAAGTTATAATCTTTTTAGTATCTTAGTAAGTTACGTAGTCAGCAGAGCCTCTGATGTTACCATGCATGGTAGCGTTATTATTCTGAGATTGAACCATTTCAGTGAGCACAGTAAACAGACAGAGGACATTATTTTAAACTGTATTTTATGAACAGTGTCAGCATATAACATGTACCATCCAAGTACCCCAAACTCCATCCAAGCACCCCAAACTCTATGCAGCACAGCAGTCACTGGATGTTGAAGCATAGCAAACAGTGCCTGAGCATTTGTATTTTGAATGAACAATAAATATATCTGACAACAGTGTTGGTCCTAAAACAGCAATAGTGTCCAGGCATTTGTTGTACCAGAAGAAAGTGAAGAACTTGTGTACAAACGAGGTATTAAAATTCATGGAAATACTGGCCTCTAAGCTAGTGACAGTGGCATGGAAAGTTGTGGAGAGAATCCTGAGGAAAAGCATGGTTGACTTATTAGAAGGCACTATTTTCCAGGGTAACAACCATCCTGGGTTCAAAGCTGTCAGTTAAACTGATTAATTAATTAAGCAGTTATGCTCCTAATAATCATCCTCTTGTTGAAGCATATTTAAAGTTAACTAAAGATCAGGTATTTAACTTTTATGATACTCGTGATGCTCACTATACACACTATAAGAATAATTTGTCTTATGTTGAAAGGGCAGCCCTGAGAGCCCTATAGGATAATGAGCGCATAGTAATTCACCCAGCTGACAAGGGTGGCCTCATAGTTGCAATGGATAAGTCACACTATGATCGGGCTATGTGCTCAATGTTGAGTGATGGCAGCTTTTATGAGAGGATTACTGTTAATGATGTTCATGAAGTGATGTCCTTGGTCAGTCAGTGTATATTAGATATTTTTTCGACTCATCTTGTTACAGAGGATATTTTTTCATTTTTGAAGGTGGTTAATCCTTTAATTCCATTGATACAGGACCTCTCTAAGGTTCATAAGCACCTCCTGACCCACCAATGAGACCAATAGTGGCGGGTGGTGGTTGGGTTACGGAGCTACCTTCTTTATACATTGAGAAGGTGTTGAGACCGGTTATTAATTTGAATCCTGTGGTCCTGATTGACTCTAAACAATTTTTATTAGATCTTTATCAGTGCATTTCTTCTATTGGTGATGTTGAGGATGTCATTTTGGTTACCTTTGACATTCAATCCTTACTCACTATGATTCCTAATGGGCTGGGCATCCAGTTTGTTCATGAATATCTTTTGTTACACAGTGAGTATACACCAGCACAGGTGGACCTTACTTATTATTTTCTAGAGATGGTGCTTGAAAATAATGTTTTCACCTTTAATGGTGAGATGTACCTTCAGAAACATGGCGTAGCTATGGGCATTTCGTGTGCCTATAGCTATGCCAATATGTTTTTAGCACACTGGGAGAATAATAGTTTGTTTTCTACTCAAGGCTTTAAGGATTATGTACTATTTTATCAACGGTTTGTCAATGATTTGTTTTTGCTGTGGAGAGGCCCAGTTGACAGGTTAGTTGCTTTCCATGACATGATGAACAATTTAATGGACTGCCTAAAGTTCACTTTTACTTGGTCATTTACACGTATTGAGTTTTTGGACTTGATATTGAGAAATTACCAGGCAATATAATTAACACTGGGGTCTATCGTAAGACATGCCATAGAAATGCCTTCCTGTTTAGATCTAGTATGCACCCTGGCTATATTTTTAAGAATTTGATTAGAGGTCAGGGGATAAGGGCTTCTAGGTTAAACCCTACAACACCTGTTTTTTTAGAGGAGATTGATAGTTTGGAATGTAAATTGTTGGCACGAGGTTATACTTCGTCTGAGATACACAGGCAGTGGTCAGACTTAGGTCAGTTGAGACTGACAACAGCTAGTCCATATTTTGGACCTGTATTAGATCCCAGCATTGCTAGGGAGACACATCCCTATACCTCAAAGGTTAGAGTTCCTTTGTTTTATACTACTGACCACAGAGATATTACTCTGTTGTTCAGTCAATTCTGGGCTATTTTACTAGTGGATGATGATATACGTAGGATTGTGGGTGACAAACCCACTTTTCGGTTCAGGAACTGTAAGAACTTGAAAAGACTCCTGTGCTATGATAGGAACCATAGTAATCTGCCGCTGAGTCCTGGCCATACCTTACCCTGTGGTAATTGGTTTTTGTACTTATATTAATACTGCTGACTCTTTTTTTCATCCTGATCTATGCAAAGAATTTGTCTTTCATGCTTCTGCAAACTGTATGACCCCCCCATGTGATATACTTGGCTGAATGTACCATCTGCCACTCCTTCTATGTTGGTAAAACCAACAGGGTCCTACGTGATAGCATGAGGGAGCATATCTATCACATTAGGAAGGGTTCCCTACATAATGCACTCTCTAAGCACGTCCTGGAATCTGGGACATCACATACTTTTAGGTTCAGAGTTGTTGAGACCATTAATCTTAGTATTAGGGAAGGTGATGTGTGTACACATACAGAATTTAGCGAGGCCTGTTGGATTATCATGCGCCGTGCTGAGAGGGGCAGGGGACTGAATGAAAGGGCCTCTATTAGGCCAGTTCTGAAGAAAAGGAGGTTACACAAGTGAATATGTTTACATCTTCTTTACATCTACCTCCTTGTGTGCTTAGTTCATACAGACTTAGGTACATATTTATATACTTTATATATATATTTTATATATATATTTTTATTTGTATACATTTATGTGCACATTTATTTGTGCATCATTTTTATTTTTAGTTATGCTGTTCTTTTTTGTATAGAAGTTTTTTTTTTTTTTTTTGTATGACATATATTTTATATATGCATATATATTTATTCTATATAATTCAATCGTTTCTTATGTTCTTTTTGTTTTATTTTATGCCTGATTCTGAACTGTTTCATTGTTTGATTGTATAATTAATGGTTTGATTGATGTGATTTGATGATTGGCTGCTATGTGCTTTTTGTTTAGTTTAAATAGTGGCTGTGTTAGTAGTTGTTCTATGGTCTGATGAAGCTAGATAGTGAAAGCGCTTACCTTTTGTCAACTACAACAAAGGAGATTTTATATGTTTTTATACATACTTGGATTTTTTGTGCTTGCTACCTGAATCATTTGAACTGCCTTATCTCTTGAGTTCTTGCTTGGAACTTGAGTTTCCTGTATGCCTGGCTCCATCCGTTGTTAGCTTACAGCAGTCCTTTGATTAATTAATATGACTTGTCCACAGACGCTCTTGAAAGGGAAGTATCAGCAGACATTGTCTTGTTGGATTTCATTAAGACCTTTACCTCAGACCCTCAAAGTAGTTGTTAGGCAAAGTCGAAAGGCTAGAGTAGGATTAAAGAAACTGAATTACTGCACAACTGGATGGCAGGACATGCAGTATTGTGCTAAGTGTTGTCAGAAGTAAGTAAACTAAAAGAAAGAGCGCTGCAGAAGGTGTCTCTGAGGCAAGTACTGTTCTATATGTTCAGTTCTGACATATGTGAGAAAAGCAAACAAAATCAAACCATTCACTGATGACAAAAGTTAGATGCAACTGTGCAGGGTGGGGAAACTCTAAGAAAGAATTTGGAACAGGAAAGTTAGGTGCAGAATTTGGAACAGCTGAACAACCGTGGTAAAAGATGGCAGTTAAGGTTCAGTGCAGACAAACACAGAATACTGCATCTAGGTCACGGCTACCTTGGTGTGAAGTAATAGCTGGGAAAACAGAATTTATGGCAACTGAGCAGGCAAAGGATTGTCATAGCTGTTGATTAGACATTAAGTAGATACCTCAGAAATAGATGGAGAAGGCAGTAGCAGTAGCCAACTGAATTCTAGGGTATATATCTCCAGGGGGATAGACTCCAAAAACAAAGATGTAATACTTCCACTCTACCATGCCTAGCTCAGGCCACACCTTAAACACTGAGTACATTCTGTTGTCCATACATGGAAATGGGCATCAAGCTATGAAATGAATCCACAAGAAAGTCTCAAAATGATGCATAGAACAGAGGGGAAAGGATATGACCAGGGACTAGAGGAGTTCAAGCTCCACCCACTAGACTCCAGAATATATGGAGGGAGCATGAAATGGATGCACAATATCACATCTAGAAGATGTGAAAGGGCTGTGCAAAACAAGGATGGACCAGCAACAGGTTATGTAGTCCAACTGCTCACTGAATCTATGATATTACTTCTCAATGAGGAGGGTTATGGACCTATGGAATAAACTACTGAAATGGAAACTAAATAAGGAATCCCATACAGGCATTCAAGAGGGTACAAGACAGCTAAAGAAAGGGAAAAGGAAAGACAGAAATGGAGGGGAGGCAGAATGCAAGTACACATACATGGTACACAAGATAGATTTATTATCTCCTGCTATTTAACAAACATGACATACTTTGGTTTAATGAAGCACATGCTATATCTTATTTGGTGGGGGTGTTTATCTGGATGGGTTGTGCCTCCCATGTACTATCAGCATTAGTTTTCTCACTCTGGCACTGTTTTTTTTTTTCATTAGATAAGAAGGCACCCGTTGCATAATAGGTGGCTTAGAATATGAATAATAAAATAACTTGCAAGTTAATTTCCACATTAATGAATGATTTGTTAAGATACTGCTTTCAAGAAAAATTTCACAATCTACTTTTCAGTTGTTGAACTGGACTTCAAGTAACTTTATTGCCGTGATCTGTCTCCCTTATCTAGAACTCCATCTTATAAAAACATTGGACATATGTACGTGTGTATTTTTATTTCTGTTTTGACAGTGTTCTTTGCTGAAAATCATTATTTGCCATCAGCTTGTATGAAACATGCATACAGACAAAAAAAGATTAACATACAAATTAAAATACAAAACTCAATTACCATAGAAAGCACAGCTGGGACATAGTATTTTTTTTCTTTGCTTTGGTTTCTGAAATTTGCAGACAGTTATACCATTACCACTTCATATTACAGCAGAAAAATGAATGTTACTACAGCTTGACCATGAACAAACTGTGACCCTTATGATCTGAAGTAAATATTCTTGCAAAACAATTTGAATGCTTAAAAAGAAAAAAAGTATAGTAACTTCATGATGTTACACTTATTATTAACACATAAGAGATGTTTAAATGGGTGTTAACACTACAGGGAGTAGTATATCATGTGACCCTAACTATTGGGTAGTTCAGTAAAAGATGTTGAAGAAAGGAGATAATGTATTAAGCCTCTTTTGTTGATTAACTTGACTGTATTTATTCTTATTTGTATACATAAATAACATGGCATTATAATTAAAGGAAATGTGTTTCTTAACAGTTTGCACCAGTTGCTGTAGTTTTATTTTGCTGAGTCTGCACATGCTGTTTTCCTTGCATGCTTAGAAAGAAGTTGCTCAACTTTTTATAACAGAAGACTGGCCTTCTTCAGTGTTATTAATGTAAAGTTCTCATCTCTGATGAGAGTTAACTTACTGCTTTCTATTTGATGAATGAAAGAAACAAATCCAGTTTCTTTTTTGCATCTTCATAATTTTCTTGACAAAAAAACACTGTTTAGTCATGATCTCACTTTCTTAAGAATAAACATTTCTCAGGATTGTGTTATGTACTGCACCATGAGTTCTTGTATTTCTTTGATATTTGGCTTGAAGTGGCTTCAGGAGCACTTGCCAGAGAAAAGGTAACTCTGGATTTAATGATTTGAGCTGTACATCATCAGGAGTGGTGTTGGTGAAAAAACATTAAAAATAAGTATACAACACTTCTTCATTTCACTGATGAGGACGTAGTTAAGATGAATAAAACTTTTAATCTTACATCTACTCCACCAGGTATTATAAATGGTCATACTGATGAACCAAGCTCATATCTGATGCAAAGTCCTAATTATCAACTCTATAGAAGGAAGAGAAAATATTTATCCAAACAATAATTCTGAGATGATGGCAAAGTGTCTGTGAATTCATATCATCTGATGATTGTAAAGTTGAGAGCCAGAATGACCTGTTTCTTCATCTCTTAATAAAAACGTGCTGGTAGTTCACATGCAGGAAAGCTCTTTTCTTCATCAGGCACTCTAAGCAAATGTTACTGTGAGTAACACAGAAGTATTAAAGCATTCAGAAGACTGCAATAGAGCTACCATGACTTCTGCTGAACATATGTACTCAGGATATGGTTGTTTACTCAAATACATAAAAACATAAAGGCAAAAAATGTACATATAAATATGTAAACTGAGCTATACTAACTGGTTTCTTTACAGCTATGGTATGACAATGAGTAATGCCCATAGAACATTTTGAAACTTCCAAAAAATTTCTACAAAATGATTTTGATCTAATTTGGATTTGGTTATCCTTAATTATACAATGACTGGCCATTAACATTCCAAAACGTGCATGCTGATTGGCCAGCCCAACCAGCATGCCCATTGTACATCTGAGAATATACCAATGGAAAAAGGTCCAGTAGCCTAGACTTTTTTCCATTGGTATAATCTTTAAATTTTATTTTTATTTCTTAAAAAATAAAAATAAAATCTGTAGTCTGGACTCCAGACATACCAGAGAGGCAGCATGGACAAAATACTAGGGAAATCAGGTACGTTATTTAAAAATAAACACACGTACCTGATTTCCCTAGTATTTCCTCCATGCTGTCTCTCTCCTACCCCTAAACTGCCCTAAAGGGGTTTTTTTAATAAAAAAAAAAACACAAAAGAAAAACGGAGCAACAGAGATCTTCTTTTCTCCCTTGCTTACTTTCCCAATCACTGATGTACTGGGTATGCGTGGGAATGCAAGTCCCAAACGCATGAGCAGTACATCAGCTAAGGCTCAAGGAAATGCCCAGCGGCGGAAGGACAGCATGTCACCCTTATACAAAGACATTATTTAAGAAAAGTAAGTATTTTTTTTTCTTAAATAATGTCATTGTATAATAGCAATAACCCACATCTGGGTGTGGGCAATGCTCGATTTACCCACGGTTGTCTTTGTTTCTCCCTCGTGACCAAACCACACCAACCATGGGTAAATCCAGCATTACCCACACCAAGATGTGGGTTATTGCTATAATAAACTAACCATTAACTCTCCTCAAAGACATTAATAATGATCTTACACACCCCAAAAAGGCTGAATCATGTGCAAGCTTTGTTAATCCCTGACTCATGCAGTAACCCTCTTTTTCGTTATGAAAAAGTGTCCAGGCCTACTGTTAGAGGGGCACTTAACCTTGCAAGACCATATATAGAACCAGATAGAAGTAGCACTAAACAAACTCAAATTTGTATATAGACTTATTCAGTTACTCACCAAAGAAGTAACACAAGCCAACTAAATTATTGTGTTAATTTCAAGGCTTGAATCTGTGCTTTTTTTTAGTTACATTAATTGCTCCCTATAATTCATCCCAAATTCAAAAAGCTGAAAAACAATTTTACAGTTCATCCTCCTTTCATATAGAAATAGACAACTACTATCTGATATTAAAACAAGGCTAACGAGATGTCAGTTTCATTGAGAACTGTATTGCTATTAAATTCTCTAACTTTTAAATTACTTTCTTTCCTGTCTTCAGAAACAAAGTAAAATTCATTTTATATCACTATGAGGCCAAGAAGGTACCCTTTTTTGCAGACCATCTTCTAATCTCACTATTCATGAAACAGCATTCACTAAAACTGCAGCAGCAGCTTGAATCCCTATACCCCAAAATAGCCAAAAATCAGCCAATGATAGTCTCTTCAGAAGACTGCTGAAAGGTCATCCAAAGAATGAATACAAATTATCCTGCTTTGAAAACAACATTTAATCACTTCTATTATATTTGTATTACTAATTCTTGTAAAACAAAAGTTCAGTTTTCTAACACAATGCACAATTACAAGTCCAATGTACACTTGCTATAAATATTGTAAATATTGCCATATTTTGATATCATTTTTCTTCATAGCTGATGTCCATTTCATTGTTAGAAAATGATTTGCAAAATGTCTTCTTGAATAAAAGTAAAAGTCCCAAGTGGTGGAAGTAGCCCAATCCACACTAACCCAACCTTGGAGAGTTGAGAGGCCCCAGCCAGTATGAACAGAAAAAATGTTAACGGGAGTAGTTCAAGAGCAGGTTATGGCTCAGGAAGTAGTGACTTATTTCAAAGATTTGAAGGGATTTAATACAAAAACTTTGGGACTTCTGCATAGAAGCTAAGGTTCACTGTCCTTCCTGAACCACAACCTATTTGTCTGTGTCAGACCCTAATAAAGGATCTCTCCATCTTTTGGAGAATTCAGTGCTTGTACCCTCTGCATTTGCCTCGACTTCAGATATATCCCAAACAAGAGTGGTCCCAGTACTGAGCCCTGTTGGACACCACTAGTAATAGGCCTCTTGGTTGAGGTGGATTCACCCACCATAAATTAATGTGCCCTATCTGTGAACCATTTTGCTTTCCATTAGGTGGCATAAGGATTTATGCCTAAATTTGTGAGTTTGTCTATAATACCTGATTGAGTTACTGTGTCAAATGCCTTTGCCAGGTCAAGAGAGGCAGACAACTGCAAAGTGGGTGCTATAATAGAGTCTTCGGCCGACATGGAGATCCTCCAGAAGGGCCTAAATGAGACTGATGCATGGTGTCAAAGCCATGGTCTCAAGCTAAATGCAAAAAAATGCGTAGTAATCCCCTTTGGAAAAAACAGAGTACCCGCAAACTACAACATAGGAGGTAATCCCCTGAAATCTGAAGAAGAAATAAGGGATCTAGGGACCCAAGTAGATAGTCAGCTTTTCTTTGATAACCATGTTGCCAAAGTGGTTAGAAAATCCTTCTATGTGACCCATCTCATCACAAAAGGTTTCGCCTCAAGATCTAAGGATGTAATGGTGTCCCTCTACTCTTCCCTCATCAGACCCATTATTGAGTACAATGCACGAATTGGAATGTACCTGGCTACACATCTCCAGCAGCTGGAGAGACCACAAAGGTACCTAACCAAACGGATTACTGGCCTCAAACAGTTGCCCTATGCAGCACGATTGAAAAAGCTAAGACTGTTCTCTATTGCATACCACTTTCTCAGAGGCGATCTCTGTCTAACGTACAGAGCCATGTCCAACCCAGAATTGTTGAACATGCTCCATCTTAGCAAAACCAAATCTACTCGAGCTACACGCTCTAGGGATATAAACCTCAACACAACAATAAATAGAACATGCTGGAGGGATAGAGTCCCTTCGCAGAGACTTTCCTTACTATGGAACAGGGTCCCGATCTAAATAAGACAGAGCCCCTCACTATCCCTCTTCAATAGGAACCTTGATGAGTGGATGGGTAACAGAAAGTTCACACCGGGGATCACACCAACAGCACTACTTGATAGGGGCCAAGGGTACTAGCTGCTAGTACAAGGGTCTAGGGAACTACTAAAGGGGCGGTGAATACCGCACAACCTGGCTTGGCTAATATATGCCTTCGGGCAGATAGCCCAGTACCAACCTATGAATATACCATTTCCCCTTGTCCATGACTCTAGTGACCTTCTTGAAGAAATCCACCAAGTTTAGTAGGCATTACCCACCCTTGATTAAACTAAACTGAAATGGGTCCAGTGTTTGAAGATTTCCTGTGTCTTTCTTTATGTTGTCCAAAATAATTCTTTCCATAGCCTGGTATATAAGACTTGTCAAATGTATGGGTCTGTAATTCCCGGGGTCTGTTCATGGTCTGTCTTTGTGTAAAGGGATGAATGTTGCAGTCCTCAATTGCCTAGGAATGAAGCCTGTGTGGAGGCTGTGGTTGAACAGAGATTCAAGTGGGCCTGACAGGTCATTTTTCAAGTTAGTAGGAGGCATCCTGGTATATAGTCAGGACCCACTGATGCAGTGTTTTTAGTTCTGGAGAGTGCAGTGGTGACCTGTTCTTTAGTGATAGTTGGGGGAATGATAGAGGGTGTTTCCTGTGGGAGGACTGGGGTGATAGGGGATACAATTAGAGTTGCTTGTTAAGACTTATGAGGGAGTTTTTGTCTTTTGGGCATAGCCCTTCCTATTTTTGGAAAGGATTTTCTTTCTTTTGTTGTACAACTTATTTATACTGGGGGTCTACCAAGGGGGGCTTGTTTGTTTGTTTGTTTGTGTGTTCATTTAACAATTGCTAACTTGGGGAATGGATGGGCTCAAGCAGATCAATTTCAACCATCTCTAGAAAATAAGTAGAAGAAATAAAATTGTAATACATAAAAAGACTGAAAGTCAGGATGCCTAACTGTGAAGAATTGAAGTTAGATATTTTAAGCCACTGATGTCAGCTTGAGAATAAATTAATAGCGCAAATATCTTAATACTTGTCTGTTGTCCTCATTCTGACTGTAATAACAGAATGCAGTTTCCATTACCCAGCACTGTTGACCTGCTGGCAGAGCTTGTAGAAGAGGACCAAGGGGAGCAGATTTCTTTTTTCACTTCCCAGCAGGAAGGAAAGGCAGCATAGACATCCCATAAGCTGACTGGTTGTTCAACAACATAAGTAGAAATCGGTGGTGCAGTTCTGTGAGAAATACCACTTAATGGCTGCGCTGTTTTTATCTAGGGAATACCATGGATAAACAGCTTAAAACTGATTTATTTAAGGCAGAAGAAGGAGGAGGACATATTTATTTTCTGCAGAAAGATAAACCAGATTACAGTTTTTCTGTACCCTGCAGAGGAGCAACAGAATTAGTAGGTTAACTAGAAAAGTAATTCAATATTATTAATGTTGATTAATTTCATAAAATGCCGTTTTTCAATGGGAGTATATGCTTTTTAATTACTCTGTACATATAAAAAGTAGGGTTTCCTAGATGTCCTTCTTTTGTATAGTCAGAATAAGTACTTCTGTTTTACAGGAGTTCATGTATGCACAGGAGGCATTGTGTGAAGGGAGGAAATAAATGTTTAGTGCTGCAGGCCTTGTATAGTATCGTGCATAAACAGTGCTATAGGCATGAAAGAGGTAAGAGGGTTACCAGTGTGAGAACTGTCCAGGACCCAGCTTACCTTGCAATATCACTGGCACAAATGCAGTTAAATTGGCACTGTGGGTAAGTGTGGGCAAGACAGTCTAACTATCCTAATACAGAGCATTAAAATATATATGGCATGTTTAGTTAGAGCACTTCTCTATTTTATCTAATATGGAGAAACAAAAGAAGGAAAAAGCAAGTAAACGCTAACATGTCAGCATTAAGCCTGAGCTGATTTCATGGAAGAGTAGAACTACTGAATGTACATTTTTGTTAAAATGTTAAAAACTGCTAAATATTAGGGTGATCCTGACTGTTTTTAATAGTTATTAGTAAATAAGCTAAAGCTTTACCTTGTATGACATTAACAATTATATCTGCATGAATAGAGCAGGAGTACCAAAATGACAATTCTTAGCTATCTTTTATGTACTGCTGACATTCTAAAATAGTCATTACTTTGAAATGAACGTAAAAGCAACCTGAAACCATTATTGCCAGTATAACCAAAATTCGTAGAACTTCAGCATAACTAATTTGTGCTCAATGTTAGTTGCTCAGTGGGAGAATTTCTTAAATGTTATATTGTTTCATAAAACTGAACTCGAGGTTCAGACTACTAACCACCATATTGAACAACCAAATTGCATTTGCCTCCTCTACCATCCTTTACAGAAGTGTGTAGAAGTGTTGTCTGGAAGTGGAACAGGCTCCCCATCCATGTCAAGCAGAGTTCCTCCCTAACACAGTTCAATTGTAACTTGGACAACTGGATGGGAAACAGTAAATTCATCCCTGGTTTGGCACCTATGTTTCTAATGGATACAGGCAGCCTGTAAATGGTTCATCTCCCAGACCCTGACTTGTGAATGCTTCATCTCCCAGTCCTCTACTTACACTTATCAAGGGTACCAGAACTTGTCAGATATTTGAGATGCATGGCTAGGTTTAAAAAAGATCATTGTGGTCATTAGCCTAGTACACACCTATGAACCTATGAACAGGAATGTCCTTGAAGAGCTAAAACTGACATGTCTGATAAGAATGATCAGACTGAGAAATGGGTGTTCCCACTGGCTTGTCAGTTATTTTGCAAACACCCATGTGCTATGGACATGTGTCTTGGGTCTGAGTGTCTGCTCTACCTCTCCTGTAGAAACTATCACCGGACGTTTCCTGCATTTGTTGACATAAATGTACATTCACTGGTAAAAATGAATTTTAACATGAAACTTCTGCTTTGTGAAGTTGTTGCACTGGTAACAGTAGAACTCATGTGATATTTTGCATCTTGAATGACTGCTAGGACTTGTGCCACTTTGGATTTGTTCTGTTCTGGTCTCAGTCCACGTCTTACTAAAATGTTGTGTAGCCTGAGTGGTAGTTTAAAGAAGATGTACTGACAGATAGATCTATGTATGACTTACACTGTGAAAACATAAAGAAGACAGTGTCATGCACAGTACTACTTTAAGGGAACTGAGCTTAATGGAAGCTGTGCATCAAATAACACTACCAGTCCTGCAGTCTGTATTAAATTGTGACTGTGTCAAGATCTATTTGTGTGAACATCTCTTCTATTTGGTCTTCCCATGCATCTGCAATAACTATTTTAATGTACATGTACAAACTGTTTTAGGGAGAAAAGACACCCGGGAAAGTTGTGTGAGAATAAATTGACTACTATTAGATTTTTCTCAGTTTGACTCCACAGTTATGTGTGTGTGATTGTGTGTCTGTATTCTGTACTGAAGTAAACTATATACATGCTCTTTTCAGTTCATACACACCTGTGCATTTTTACAAATGGATGAAAAACATTTAAACATTCTGTTATTACAATTTTTGAATATTTTATGAAAAAAATTACTTTGCTATTTATATTTAAAACCTTGTTCTCATAAATATTTTATATAGATTTCTTGCTACTGGACCACCAGAGCACAGTACATACCATTTTCTTTAATTTTTTGGCTCAGCATAACATCCCTACTACCACCTACAGTTTTAAACTTGTATGGAAACCACTTTGAAAACTGAAAACTGTGGTTCACCATTTTCATTTGTATCTCGCAGTGACTAAGACATATCAGAACACAGTAACCTTTCAGAAGTGGAACATTTTCAATTGACAATTTAAAGCACATTGTAAACCAAAGGAAAAAATACCATATATTTGTCATTTATTCTTTACTAGAAGTCAAGGGGTCCAATAATCAATAGATGATTGTGACTAATCTTAAATACAAGGAGCAAAACTGTGAATTTGATAAATAAGGTGATTTGCTAGTCAGAGACAGAACTGTGTGTAGAATCAAAAGTGGTCATATCATTAGCATACTGTTAACAGAACCAGATCTAACTCTGAAAGAAGCCATAGATGAGTGCAGATTTAGTGAACTGACTCATAAGTGAACTGTCTCATTATCAGTTTAAAAATATAACTAAAGAGTTAGAAGTATATAATAAATACTGCGAATAAGAAAAAGAGCAGGATGAAACTGAAATATGCTTAAAATAAAAATAAGCCTGAAAGTGTTGGCAACTGTATGGCAGATAAGATGGTGCCAAACAAGAAAGGAAAATAAAAACAAGCCACATCTTTTGCAAGCACTGTGGCCTCAAAGATGAGAATGAACGCTGCAAAGCATTTAATGGTTTGAAGGCACGGTAAAATTTGTAGTCACTTTGCACAAGTTTTAAAAATTAAAATAAATTGTTTCAGCAAGATGGAAATGGTATAGCTGTTAAAAGGCAAAACAGAACTGAAATAAACTGGCATGACAGGACTGCATGCAGTGAACGTTGTGAATACATAAAACAAAACAGTGCTACTGGAAACTGGAAATTGTTAATGTAATTGCAGTTCAAGCTGCTTCCCATACAAGCATTAATTGCTGGATAGAAATGCTGTTGATTACAGGTATGTGTGTAATACTTAAGTTAGACACTAGCTAGTCACCAAGGCTAAATGCAATATTTTGTCTGAATCCACATTCACATCTCTGAATGTTAACTGTAAGCTGTTTAACTCTTCATGCATTTTGTTTTTGTCTAAAAGGTAGAAGAACAAGTTATTTTTTTCACATTGTCACTTCAAGCTAATTCAAAGCAACATAATTGTTTTATTAATTATGCTTGTGAAGAGCTTAAAGTAATTCATGCTGTACAGATACATAATAACAGTTTTATTACAGAGAATAATCCTGTCAATATTAAAACTCGTCAGAGGTATAAATCTTCTTCTTCTTTCATTTTTTTCCCGGTTAGGGGTTGCCACAGCAGATCACCTGTCTGCTCATGATTGGCAGTGGAGTTTTACAGTATCAAGTTGCCAGCCCGGCGCCCAACCTTCCACAGAAGGCACACACACACTCACACCTAGGCCAGTTTAGAGTATCCAATCCACCTACAGCATGTCTTTGGGATGTGGGAGGAAACCGGAGCACCCGGAGGAAACCCACGTGACCACAGGGAGGACATGCAGACTCTGCACAAAAGGCACCCCAGCCGAGGATCGAACTGGAGAACCTCTTGTTATGAGGTGGCAATGCTAACTGCTGCACCAATGTGGCCGCCCCCACCACTGTCAGAGGTATAAATCTGATAGTGCTAAAAAGGCAGAGTCAGAACAGTCACACAATTACGCTGAATGTTCATTTAACCCATCTGTATAACACAGAAGCAGTCATAATAATGACAAAATGCATGGTTTTATTGTTGAAATGAATGCTAATGATGGCCATTGTGCTGACAGGACAGTCAAAAAGCAACAAAAAGTTTTCTATGATTAATTACTTAATGCAGGCAGATACAGAAACATAAGCACAGAATGCAGTGAAGTACTTGTAATCAGCTACTTTACAGACTACTACTGCTGGTATGGAAAATGTGTGTGTGTGCTGGCTGCAAGGTGAATACCAGATTAAAGAGTTCACCTTAGGTGACACCTGTAATTCATGGTCCAAGAAGAGTTTCTGTAGTACTCACAGCCTGGACTGAATGAACACTAAAGCATTTGATTGCTATAGGTTCATTGTGAAACAAAATGAATCTACTGGATGGGTAAATAGTATGGTGACAGTAGTCATAATTCTTTTTACAGTGCAGGAAGGATTCATTTTTTTCTGGTACAGCTATGCGGTGCACATCTTTTAGTACCACAACACTCTTGATTTTATGTTTTACCTACCAATAAGACAAATGTACACATCTATGTTCCCATCTCCAGGGGTGCAAATTTACATATACTTTCTGTACTATGATTTTGAACCTTCTGTTATGACTTTTTAAAAGTTTTTATTAAGTTTTTAACACAATAATACAATATATTATCTTTCAAAAGAAACAACAAATGAAGAACAATAGTTTACAGTAATGACCAAGTCAATTTAGTTAGCATAGCACTAATTTCCATTCAAAGAAAGAAATAAAAATTAATGAATAAACGTGTTATTATAGAAGTCGAAAACAATGAGTAAAAAGGTCACAAAGAAAAGCCAATCGGTTAAAAAACAAAAAGAAAAATCTAGCAAAGCTAGACTTTCCACTCTGCGATTCCTTAAACCTCTTGTATTAAAAGTGACATGGGATATATACAAATTACCCTTTAAGGACATCAGGTGTTTCAGCTAAATGGCAATTCTGCATGTCCATGACTTTTTCTTTTTAAGTCTATTTATGGACAAATTCAGGTCAATAAAGTCAAATTCCACTAGCTGTGGACATGCATGTTTCTGCCTTATTATGGCATCATCAGCACAGCATTCCACTTAGATACATACCTTACAAAATCTACCACTTTTTCCTTTCTAAACACTGATCACAAACCTTCTGCAGTTCACAGACCTATTTGGCATGTAGTCTAACTGCATCAGGCATCTCAACCACCTCTCTTTCCTTCCCAAATAGAGGCTTGTCCTACAGAACGCACTCCTTTTCCTTTCCAAAGTGGTCACAAACTTTCTGCAGCTCACAAATAGTCTTGTCGTGTTGCCTAACTGGAATGCACCTTCCTCATCAAGTGCATTGCTTATGTTAATATCAGCATCCTGTTAATGACATTATTCTTCCTCTCTGCTAACTGCACTGTGCCCCTGCAACAGTCCAATGTACTCCATAACTTCCCTACCAGATCTCTTCAATTTTTTCACTGTCAACTGTCTCATGGGGTACACTTTTACCCCTAAATATTTCTTTCCTCCTGCTGAAATAGACATTTTGTGAGTACCTGGCCCAGTAGATCCTACCCATATGACTTCTGACTGACTATAATGATAACAAAGGCCTGACTCTTTCCCAAAATCTTTAAATTCTAAAGTCCACAGTAACATCATCTGCATATCCTCTAACAACATGCAGTCATCAGCAAATAAACTGACAGTACTACAGCCTCCTTTGCATATTTTGGTCCAAAGTTATTGAGATACATTTTCCATTTCAATGAGAAACAAGGGGTGATATGGGAAGCCTTGCATACTCAAATCAACCCTCCCTGAAAAATCTCCATTTACCAAAATCCTTGCCTAAAGCACTTCATGTAGTGCATCAATGCCCTGCAGCATCCAACCTGGCCCTAGCATGTGTCTTATTACCCCAAACAGGTAATTCCACCTAACTATGTCAAACACCTTCTTGTTATCCATCAAAACTTTTGCTGCCTTCCCCTGTCTCACCATCCATTCCAGAAAATGTAAGAATAAGCACCAATAATCCATTGATGCCTGAACATTTAG
Organism: Protopterus annectens; assembly: GCF_019279795.1. NCBI lineage: Eukaryota > Metazoa > Chordata > Ceratodontiformes > Protopteridae > Protopterus > Protopterus annectens. Next base: position 312,818,154 of record NC_056736.1, on the reverse strand, counting down.
AAAACTTAGCTGTTTGTCTTGCAGCATTTTCACTATAACACTTTCTAGGCTTGCTGCCAACACTTTCTGAAATATCTTCAGATCTACATTACACAATGATATAGGTTTATAGTTTGATGAGTCCTCTTAATCTCTGTTCCATTTGATTAGCACTCCTACTGTCACCTCCTTCATGAAGTCTGGAAGTAGACTTGATTCCAACATTTTATTCATAAGACTAGTCATTAATCAATATACTTCATACCCCACTAATTAATACAAATTGATTTATAACCCATCATATCTACTCAGCTTTCCTTTATATGTATGTATACTTGCTAACAGAACTTCTTATGCCTTCTTTCTGAGACAGTAACCATCTTGCTCCATCTCTGTTGAGACAGTATCTTCCCAGTCATGAATGAAGCCTCACATCTTCTCATGTCTGCATACAGAGCCCAGTAATACTGGATAAATTCCTATTAAATATCCTTACCAGTAACCCACCAATCCCCAACATTACTGTAGAAGCTATGTATCCATATCTGCCTTCTGTGTTCTTTCAATTTCTGAGCTAGAATTATAGCATCCCATTCCATACCCACCATCCCAAGGTATGTCTTCCAATCTGTGAGGAAACCTCAATTTCTCTCTATGCCTTTAGATCTTACTTAAGCTCACTCATTTTCTGAACACTGCCCACTCCTCTGGGTTATCCAACAGAGCTCCATGTAAGCAATGCAGATCCCTTTCCATACATTTAACTTGTCCATCATTTCTTCTCTTGCATTGAAATAATCTGTTCCTTCCAGGCCACTTTTACTCCCTCCCATTACTGCCTGTATGACTATCACTCTCCCCAGCATTCCACTAGCTCCATCATTTTCTTTCACTCTCACCTACTGAGTCTCATCTTAATCCCTCAGAACTGACAAGCCAGCAAAGTGTTCCTTTACTTGAACCAAGTCCAATGGGGTCCTCCACTGGACTTGCAACCTTTTACAATTGTTCATCTACTATTGTAGACAGCACATAGTGCCCCTCAAAAAACACATCTACAACCTCAGCATAACAGTCATTAACATACCCAACATCTGAAAACCTGCCTTCGTCAAACCTGCCATGAAAAACCTCAAACCCTTCTCAGCTACTCATTTCCACCCCATCTCTATCCTCCCTACCTTGGGCAAAATTCTTGAAAAATCTAATTGCCTTCAGCTTACCTCCTACCTAGAAAAATGCCACTTACTCTCTCCAAAACAGCATGGATTCTGATTCTGAGTAGGTAAAAACACCATAACTGATCTGTTGACCCTCACGGATGACATGCTGAAAGACAAAGATAAAGATGACCTCAGTGAGGCAGTTTTCATTGACCTAACTTGAGCATTTGACGTGGTTAACCATTCCATTTTACTGACATGCCTATGAGGCATTAACATCAGTACAGAATCCACCCTGTGAGTCAAAGACTTTCACATCAACAGATCCTTTAAAGTTAAAGCAGGCTCTTGCACAACCATTGCAGCCTACACTCACTCAAGTGTTCCTCAGAGGTCTACTCTGGCACCTTTACTTTTCTCCATCTTCATAAATAAATTCACCTTTGCCCTCCCCCATCAGCAGGTCCTTTTATATGCTAATGACATGGTTAGATCTAGTCCTAACTTCAACTTCAGCCTGAACTAGCTTCAAGCAAACCTCATAAAATTAAACACATGGTCCTGTAGCAATAAACTACTACCCAACTCCAAAAAGACAAAAACTATTTTCCACAAACAAGAAACTTGCTAAAGCCACTGGCTTATTTGTACTTAAAAATAATGACAACAACTTCATCAAATTCACCACCTCATTTAGAAACTTAGACCTCTAGCTTGACTAATCTCTCATTTTATAGGTTCATAGGTGTGTAGTAGACTAATGACTGCAAGGGACTTTTTAAGCCTAGTTGTGCTTCCCAAATCTCCGACAAGTTTTGATACCCTAGATAAGTGTAAGCAGAGGCTTGGGAGCTGAAAAGTTCCTAAGTCCACATTCCAAAAGTCAGAACCAAAGTCAACTATCTGCTATTCTGGGCCCAAACGATTTCTCAGTTCCTCTCTAACTGCAAGGATTGATATAGGCAAAGGAGTGCTGCTCTCTCAACTTGAATATAGCCTACTTCTGCTTACCTCTGCCTCAAAGAAAAACACTACCACATTGCAAACTCTTTCAAATAAAATCTGCCACTTTATTACTAACTCTCCTAGGTACAAGCAGCACTGTGATACCCTCAAAAAAGATAAATGGTTCCCAATTCATGGTAGAGCCAACATCCTCCTTGGCTCTGGTCTCAAGACACTCCCTCTCCTCTCACAATGAGACTAATTACATCCAACAAAAGCTGTACCCTTAGAAGCTGAGCCTTTAATGGCCTGTATCTACTAACCCTTGTTATAAGACTGCCCTCCACTGACCACAGCTTCTCTTTTATTATCCCTAAACTCTGGCAATCACTGCCATATCAGATTATTGACTACATGGACTACAAACAATTCAGACCTGAATTCTAACATTATCTCTTTAAATATTTTACATGCAAGTGCCAAATCATTGACCATATCACCTAAACCTCCAGTCTTCCTTCTAATCTTTTGCTAATTATGCACTTAATTTCTCTAGGTGGCTTATATAGTTAATTCCCCTCTATTCTTTTCTATTTATCTTTCCCTGTAGTCACTCATGCTCACCTGTTCTCCTCTATACTGTACCATCTTCCCTTACATTGTCCCTTACCCTTCTCACTCACAATATCTTCTCTCTTCACCTACCCACTATTTTATATTTTTCCACTATTTTTGAGGCATAACTTTCTAAGTTATAATTTCTAAGCCTTGGCATTTAATATTATTCCAGTCCAATGTTTCATGCTGTATCCATTGCTTGTAAATATGTATAGTTCATATGTTGTATAGTATATTTATAATAGTATGTAGTATAATATGCTGCCTCTGCTTTTACGTCTACTTTGTTACTTCACAATCCACACTGTATTTCTCTGTTCTGTTTCTGCCTGTTTTATATTCAATGTCACTGTTAAACTGTGCACATTTTATGTTTACTGTACTTACTGTTGCCGCTTTGTTAGTAACCCATTCTGAGTCTGCAGGTGGTAAGTCTTGACTAGCACTGTACCCTGGTAAACAAAATTAAGGTAAAATAAAATAAATCATTTGTTGCAATCAGCCACCCTTCTGTGCATCCAATCAGTTTGTGGGAGTCCACTTCCACCTAAATCCTGGTTACCCAGCCATATGCCAAGTTTTCAATGTCACTGAATGGTCAGTAGTGCATTGCTCCATTATTCTTCAACCCCTATGTCTTCCATGGAGTCCACATGTATCAATATCCTATTCAAATGATTCACTTTACTAGAATTGTCCCTCAAGAAAGTATAAATCCTCTTGCCCATTTTCCTTTCTCTCCTTATGTCAGCCAGATCCAGTTCTACCATATCTTCACACGGAAGATTTTTGTCTTATTGTATGAAATTCTACTTCCCTCATCAGTTTATCCAATGCCGGATCTATCACCAAATGTAAGTTCCCCCCCAGCCATCACCTTATCACCTTCTTCTATAAGAAAATAGCTTTGACATGCTGACATTTCTTATCAATACAGTATCTGCACTCAAATTATATGACATGTCGCAATCTACTATATTGCAGGTAGATGCAAGGCAGAAAGGGATTTGTACAGTTTTATTGCAGGAAGGAAGACCAGTTGCATAGAGGTTAAATCTTTGACAGCTTCTCATCAATCTTATACTCAGTTAGAGAAGTAGATGATAGCTATTGTGTTTGGCTGTTAGAATGTTCATGACTGTATTAATTATAAAAAGAAGTTATTACAGAACCAGCTAATAAATATCTTCAAAGCATCTTAAAAATATCATTGCAGAAAACAACTGCAAGGCTCCAGAGAATGTTGCTGTAATTATAAAAATACCACCTGCGAGTTCAGTACAAACTTGGTAAGCTTAGGCATGTAGCAGAAATATTGAGCGGGGCATAACTATAACAGAATAAAGTTTAGTAAGGCTTGTGTCTCAGCTCAGCTGCCAATTAGTACTGAAATCTACAAAACCACAGGACCTGCACCCAAAACGGGTCTACTTTATTTAAATGAAAATGCATTACGTCAAACACCATTCCATCGACACATATACACCGAACCGCGAAATAATCGAATGCACGAAACCGCGAAACTCAAAATACCGAATTGTCATACTTGGCCAACCCCACCACCCGAAACATACTACCCACCCAACCAAAATAAATAAACCACAAACATACACCAACCAAAACCCTACTTCTAACCCTACACTAAAACACACATACACCACTATCTATGCACTATCCTTAACCCCTCCCTAACCTTAAGGTCCGTAACTACTGCACACTTACCCTACGGAGCTATACTCAAACAAAATAAATAAACCACACACATACACTAACAAAACCCCTACCTCAAACCCTACACTAAACGTTAAATACATTACCCATCTTACATTACCTATCTATGCACTTACCTTAACCCGCACCCTAATCCTAACCCTAATGTCCGTAACTATCGCATACTTACCTTACGGATCTGTAGCTCAGACGGGCCAACCAAAACACTTCGACATTGCGAATTTCTCAGTTTTGTGCGCTCATTGGATTTGCGGCCCGCTGATTACGTGTCGATGAACTCACACATTCGATGTAACGCAGTTTCAATAGAATAAAGTAGACCCCCAAAACAACTTCATTGTGATGTTATTGCATCAGGATGGCCATATACTGCAAAAATCAGCTCATCCTTCAATTAGAGTATGTTTTCCATACTGACAGACTGACAGTGCTCCCAGGTTTGTTATTTAAAGGAGACAGTGTAAAAATTCATTCTCAACTGAAACAGACTATGCTTATTAGAATATGTTAATCACATCTGAGAAAGAACAATACAAGAAAAGAGCTTGTGATATTTTAAGTGGCCTAGCATGAATGTGCAAATACAACAAATGGCCAGAAAATGTGAAATGTATAATCAATACTGAATACAAAAGAGCAATGTAACCCTCCTGTAATTCTACTTTTCTTGTGGATGAATGTAGGCATTCATTTGGTTCAGCACAAGTTAGGCTTTTTTTGCTTAATGTTATGTATTCTCAGTTTTCACAAGTCAAACTGTTATAAGCATCATTGATTTCACTTTTGTAAGATAGGGCATACCAGATTATGTGGTCACTGACAATGAATCTCACTTTGTCAGTTATGAATTTCACATTGTTGAGAAACTATGGGAGTTTAAACATCCTTAAATTATCCCAAATGACTTCAAAGCAGTAAATAGATTCAGATTCAATATATGGTACTAAATGTTACTAAATATAAAAAATCTAATAAATAAATGTAGACCTTGCAGAGGAGTTTTACAGCAGTTTATTTTTATTTTTTGTTAAGAATGGAATAAGATAAAAAGGATGGAGAAGAAGTCATTAGAGGAGGCTTCAGTGTCATAGTGGACCCCAAGAAACACATGTTGGTTGGCAAAAGAGGATATATGGAGGGAAATTTACCCTGACTGGACAGGATAATAGGGGAAAGAGGAAAGAATAAAAGTGGTGGCGAAGATAATAATGCAGAATAGTATCAGCCCATGCGATGGTAGCAATGATGATAAAGGCAGCGAGGGACCAAGGGAAGGGGTTAGGGTGGAGAAAGATGAGCTACAAGTGGAAAGATCAAGAAAAGAAATTACAGTTACAAAAACCAATAGATGAGACAGTGGAGAAGAACCCTACAGACAATGCAGAATTGGAGAAACATTGATGCAATGGAATTAAAGCAGAAGTTAGGGGAAAAATCATGAGAAATGATGGGTGGAAATTGAGGCAACATGAGGGGGAGATAAATCAAAGGCAAACTGAACAGGATACAAAAAGAAAGTGAAGCAGTGGATAGACAGACAAGCACTAAGAAGAAAGGAAGCAGTAAGAAAAACTGAACTAGAAGGAAAGGTGACAACTGCAGCAGAAGTAGAACAATACTACTCAAAGGTCTACTGGTGGACAAATGGGGTGGAACAGAGAAAGCATTTAGCAAGAAAGCACAACAAATGAAAAGGTGAGAGACAGAGAGAGGGACAGAGGGAGAGAGAGAAAGAGATATCAATCATTAGGGGAAAACAGGAAGTGATCACAGAGGACAGCAGGGTTAGATAATCCTTTAGGGAACACCACCCACAAACATACCAGAAACAGAAGAAAGAAAAGGAAGTTAATTAAGAGGTCATAGACGGAGAAGAGGAATATCAAGTAGAAGCAATACTGAGGGAGAAACTGAATGCAAAACTCATAAGGAGGGAGATCAAAGAGACAGTGATGGCAATGAAAGCAGAAAGGTAGAGGCCAGATAGATAGCCGAGTGACTTCTACAAGTGGGGTAGGGAAGCAGTATGGACAGTTATGAAGGAGAAGTATGAAAGGATAAGTGAAATAGAGAAATAACAGACACAAAAGAATCAGGGTGGTAGTAATCCCAAAGGGGAAGACAGGATGGAAGTAGGGCATAACATACTAATCTCCTTACTAAACATAGATATCAATATGATGGCAAAGTGCTAGCAAGGAAACTGGATGAGATTATGACAAGAATAACACAGAAGGGGCAGAATGGTTTTGTAAAAGGAAGAAGGGAAGATATTGATTGGCGGTTCCTAACAGGGTTCATGGAGAGAGAAGAAAAGGGGAACATAAGCAGGGATGATCTTTTTTTTTGGCCTACAAAAGACCTTTGACATAGTCAGATGGGAATTTCTCCGGGAAATACTAGAAAAAATACAAATGGTGGAAATTTTTAGGACTGATAAAGAGAATGTATAATGAGCCAGAAATAAAGGTAATAGTAAGTGGAAGAGCAGTTAAAGTATAGAGGAGGACCAGACAAGGATGCCCTCTCTCCCTGAGGCTCTTCATGATAGTATTAATAAAGCTGGCAGCTGATGTGAGGAAAAAATTAGCACAGCTGGATGGAAGAAGAGGAGCACAGCCATGGTTTCTAGTGTACACAGAAGACTACATGCTTATATTGGAGAATAATGAGATGTCCACAGAGGAAGTAGAAAAAGACATGGTGGTCAAGATAGGAGAAGGAAAGGGAGGATTTGGACACATTCAGGAGAGATAATATCCCAGATATCTGGAAATATTTGTAGTCTGCACATTAAGTTATGCAATATAGAAGGATTTGGAGAAGGGGAGAGAAAAATACAGGGAACACTGGAGACAGAAGGACATAAAATACACACACAATTAGGTATAATCAATGTGATTACAATGATGATTCTCCCATGTACAAAACATATACTAAGAAACCTGCCATTGAACCCAATGGAAACCAAACTAGAAAGGTAGATTGAGAAAGCTAAAAGGAGAAGAGTCTAAAAAAAAAGCAAGTTAAAGAGAGGAAAAAAGGGGCTGAGGACTCCCATACATACTCATGCAGGCCTTAGCATATTATCTGCCTAGGTGGCATATTATCTGAATGGGGGAAAACAAAAAGGCACAAAGAGTGAGAGCAAATAGGATGGCAGGAAAATATAAAAGAATGAATAAAGCATCACTAAAGAGTTGTGACAACATAACATGGGGACAAGAGAAAGAAAGAAAGAGGCATATGGGAAGAAGGAGGAATAAGGATGGGGCACTTTCAAAGGGAAGAAACAAGTAAAATAGAAGGAAAAGGAGATGAGAAGAATAACAATTAATGAAGAAAGGAGGATGACAAACAGTGATCAAAACCCTACATGATTTAATATATAAATGTGGATTATCACAAAATGAATGGTGACCATACTCCAAACTGAATGATAAAAAAATACCTGTAGAAGAGGGAGGAAGCAGAAACTCAGGTAAATAAAAGAAAGGTGAGAAAGAAAAGGTGAGACCCATTGCAGAAATGGAAAAAGAAGGGAAAAAAAAAATCAGAATGATTTATGAAGAGTTGACGGAGTAAGTGGAGGAATCCAGAAAGAATGACATAATGGAAGGATGGTAGAGAAAAGGAAAGGATGGAAGAAATAGAAATTGCGGAAAACTGGAGAAATAGAATGGTGAAAACTCCTCAAAATAACATCAGAGATGCAGACAATGTATGGGATTGGAGTTCAGATACTAAGAGTGTTTCTCGGATGTTATCTCAAACTGAAAAGTTTATGTAAGGACAGAAGGAAAACATATGTTCTAGCAGTATGCCTGGCCACAAAAGCTCCTGACAGAAGCTCTGGAAATCTGGAAATTTGAAAGATTGCATAAGGGGTATAGGTAATGAAAATAGGGGCTGACAAGAAAAAGAACACCAATGGCAACAAAGGTGAAGAGTGCACTAGCCAAAAACTGGAAAACAAAGGGTTAGTACCAGAAGGGGAGGATGGCAAGAGATTTCTAGACATTGTAAGGACAAGTATAAAGCAGAAAAAAATGACAGGGTGGGAGAATGGAAGGAGGTGATGAGTTACTACCCTAAATTGGTGCGTGATGGGGTTGAAAGTTATTAGAATAGTAATAAGAATCAGTGAACCACCTGTGCAAAATAAAAAAAAGGTTACCATGCATGAAGATTTACAGTATTTATTTGTGAATGGATATGAAAAATAAAGAAATCTTTCTGACAAACAAGTAAATACATGTGGACATTCCAGTATCAGTGACTGAAAGTTTTCAATTTTGGAATGCCAAAATATTCCACTAAAGTCATTATGTCTGTTCCCCCACTTAGCTTCAAAGGGGGTAAACATCCAAGATTAAAAATTGTTGGTGTCACATGGCAAACAATTCACCATACACCTATTAGAGGAAAGGTAAAGGAAGCAGAACCATTACTTTGTCAAAACAAATAATTTATTTTTGCTAAATGAAAGGGAAAGAGCAAGCATATAAGTGCCAAACAAAGCAACAACTTAAGAATAAAGAGACAATGAAAATTTCTGGTAGAGTTCACTGAGAAACAAACTTGCTAAAATCTCACTGCATACAAGGTTTAGATAGTAGGATCTGTAGGAGAAACAGAAAACATCTGCAAAGATTATCTGATTCAGGAACTGGAAAAAAGCTGAGGCAAGAAATTGTTCAAAGTAATTAACATCCTCTATGCAAAATAGAGCCTCTGCTGATTCTTGCTATGTTGATAATGGTCTATGAGATTATTTGTTGGCTAAATCTGAATTTAGTAACTTGAAGTCAAACATCTTCTAAGTCTGACACAATCAGGCTGCAAGACAACAAACAGAACATTTTTGTATAGTGACCTCTTTTGAAATGTATTTATTTGTTTCTTTATTTATTTATTGACATTTGTTGATCGGGAAAGTCTACTGGGTCAGAATAACCCATTTTCAGTGGAACCCCAGGTAGAAAACCTCTAGTAACAAATTAAAAAATACTACAGCAAACAATTAAACAAAAATTATTATACAACAGGATAAGATTTGCAGTAATAAGAAAGCATACAAATATAAATAGCATTTCTTAGTGATAGAAATATGCAGAGTACAATGTCATTATGCAGTGAAAATAAATGACAGTAGAACTTGCACAGTATATAAACGGATAACTTGTTGAGGACATTCAATATAAACAATCATGACACAGTATATTCTGTACAATATGAAGAAGATTATACTTTTGCCTTGTAGAAAGTCTCTTAAGGATTAAATATTGATTAGTATACTTTGTTTAAGAGAAAGTCACAGAAGTAAGTTGGTTTACTAGTATTTCAGTTGATCTAAAAAAGGGGTATTCTAGTCAGTAAACTCATAGTTGTTGGCTTATGGTGGTATGAAGTTCTGAGGACATCACTGAGGACTAAAATCACTATCATATGCTGATAATAAAGTGACTGGTAAAGCTAAAATAAATGTTACTACTGAGACTCTTTTTGTAGCTATTTATGTTTTGAACAGTGTCGCTTGTCTCATGCATTCAAAAGAGACAATGAAGCAATGTATGGGCTCAAGATATGTATTGTACATAAACATTGTCAGGAACTGTAATTAGAACTTGTATTTAAGATAACTGATTCACTCATTACTTCAAACACACTTGCATGTGCACCTCCATTCATGACTGCATTCACTCTGACTGTACAAAATGGCACTGTTCTTGCACGTGCTCAGTACTTATACGCACATGCTATCTAGCTACAGTGACTCAATAGGAACATTACACATAATGATCTACAATTAATAGCAATTAGATATTAAGGTTGTAAATAGTCGAAATAATATAAACATTGTTGAATTTCATTTATTGTGAAGTGCATTTCACGTGGAACACATGGTTAGTTAGGATATTTTGCATAGTAAAAGCATGTCATTGTAAAAACATAGAACCTGTTGCGATTACAACATAGTCACTATAAACAATGTTTTTACTGATACAGTTGAGCCTGTCTTTGGCTCATACAGATGTACTAGAATTGGCTAAAGTGACTGAAGAACCAGTGATCATGAACTTGCTGTGATGTCAGAAACTACCAAGGGTATGTACCACATTCCATGTGGAAATCTGCCTTCCAGTCACTGTAATTGCATATTTTTTCAGCCAGTTTTGTTGTGTACAAGGATAAAGCTCTTACTGTGTTGCAGGCAACTGGAGTACAAGTAGTGGCTGAGGTGTCAGTAAGACCTTGTCATGTGGGATAGGAGTCAGCCCTGTAGTGTATTTTAGGGCTCACAAGCTATGTTTAAAGGCCAACATGGAGTCACATTGCTTGATTTGCAAGGGGAGTCTGTGCCAGATGAAGGGGAGGCACTGGGTAATGGGATCTATATTACCTTACTGAAAGCTGAAAAGAGAGAATGCTCTTTGATCAACCCCTAAATATCGAAGGCACTAAATAGCAAAGACACAGAACAGCGATTTTTTTCCCAGGGAAAACAATCAATGGGCCATTTTCAGGAGTTTGCTATTTCCTCCACTGTGGTGCGATCTCGGAGTTGGTATATTTAAGTATGGGGGGTATGGAGGGCAGGGGGTGAAGCCCCCTACTTTATGTGTGTTTGCATTTTTTTTTTTTCGGAACAGAGATTTCTTTCCCTTGGAAAAAAAAAATCGCTGTTCCGTGTCTTTGCTATTTCATATGTTCGATATTTAGAGGTCGATCAAAAAGCGTTCACTCTTTTCAGCTTTTGATAAGGTAATATAGATCCAGGTAATGAATCTACCTCTCCATTTAGATTTGTTTATTACCTGATATAAATTGAGATCTCTTGTTCTAGTGTTGGCTAAACTACATGATATATTGAGAAAGAGGAGTTCTAAAATAATAGGGTCCCTGAGGGCACAGAAAGCAAGACACATCTCCGCTTAAGTGCCTATATGACATGGAATATAGAGTCAGTGATTCCAGTCTTTCCTGAAAACTCAGACTTTTGAGAACCAAGATCCTTTTGTTAGCAAAATCTGTGTTTTTTTCAAGTTTCTTTTGATGTGTCTAATCAGATACATGATAAAGGGTGCATTATATTGTATAATGGGTCTAACCAGGGTAGAGGACAGTGGAACAATAACTTCCCTGGTTTCAGATGAGATGCCTTTTGCAATTAATTGTGAGGGTAAGAAGGAATTTCTATAACAGTTGCCACTTAGTCATTGAAGGAGATTGAGCAATTGATCCAAGTGCCCAAGTCCCTGATCACAGACTCACTGGAAAGTGGGGTGTCATTGATTCAGTAGGTGGTAGGAATTTGTTGTTTTCCAAATGAGATAATATTATATTTCTTAGCATTTAGTTTGAGTCCATTTTCAGTGCACCAGGAGTTAAAATGTGTTAATTCCATTTGAGGAGTACTGGTATCATAAGTTGATCTAACAGCTACACCCAGCAATCATTAGTGAACTTACTCAGCCAGAGATCCTTGTTATCAGTTTTTAGGTCAGAGACATAAATGCCAAAAGGAAGAGGGTCTAATGCAGAATCTGGGGAATGCTATTGGTAACCTTCTTCTTCTTAACTGAGGAGGCATCACCTACCCTGACAACATGTGTTCTGTCTTTGATCCAGTTTGCAATCAGTCTTACCATATAGGGATCAGTGTTTAAGGCCATTAGCTGCTTAGCACTCCCATTGTATGGTATGATGTCAGATGCCTTTTCCAGATCCAAGTAGGCAGCATGAATAGTGTGACCACTGTCCACTACCTGTATGACCTTTTCAAAGAAGCACACGAGATTTGGTTGGCGTAACCTACCCTTAATCATTTCTGAATTGTTGTGAGTTAAACCTGATCAATTTTTTAATGTCCCAGTGTATGAGATCAGCAATGATGCAATCTATGTCTTTACAGATGAGACAAGTAAGACTAATAGGTCTGAAGTTACTAGAGTCAGTGCTGGGCCACACTTATGGAGGGGCATCACCAACGCAGTGTGACATAACTCGGGAACATATCCTGTGGCAAGGCTTAGGTTGAACAACTTAAGGAAGGGATCAGTAAGTGCCTGCTTCACACTATTTATTTGACAATCTGGTATATTGTTGAGACCCAATGAAAAAGAGTTTTTGGTCTTGCAAAGAGCTTTATGGATAACATCCTTGGAGATGATGGGGAAAAGTGACTCAGGGACATTTGGAGTAAAGATGATAGTTTAAGAGGAGAAATTTCAGCCAAAGTATTTGGTGTATCTTGACAGCATCTTTAGGATTGGGACAAGAGATGCCATTCTAGATAAGTTTAAAGCTGTGGTGTGAATTATTATTTAATTTCTAACATAGTTAAAAAATAATTTACAAATATACTTTGTCTAAGAAGCTATCCTCCATTCATGGGATGCTTTGCTGGTCATTACAGCTGCTTGCAGTTTCTTGGTGAGGCATTTTATATTTCTTTATGAGGAAAGGTTCTAGCATCTATAAGGTAATCTAGGCAGTTTCTTCCTTCTGCTGTATATATTGTTAATAATTGTTGACCTTTGCTGTTGGATTTTCCACAGTGTTTGGTTCTGATGGGAACTGTTCTGCCAATGCATTTATCAAAATGAGCATAATGATCCTTGGCATACATGGCTGCATTTCCTATATCCACTGAAGAGATTTATTCATACAATTGTAAAAGGTTTACTTTTTTGAATTCTTTAAAGAGGGTGGTGTTGGTTACCAAAGGGGTGAATATTGTGAGCATAAAGATAACCAGTTTGCCATCCAAATTAACTAATGAGGGGATCAACCAGGGTGTAGGGAATATGCTGGGACTGAAAATATGAGTACTAAGTCATAGGTAAGTGCTAAGCTACCTGCCCTTCTGGATCATTTAATCCAATCTAACTTCCCAAAGGTGAGAAACAAAACCTTTTCTTTGTGTCTATGAGGCAAAAACTTAACCATTATGCCAACCCTGTGTTTTACTGTCTCTGGTGAGATTTCAGATAATTTGATGCAATGAATTCTTGTTAACCCAATCTAAGACATGTTGTGCATTTTCAGCATTAGAAGTGCAAGTACTCCACTCTATAGAAGGGCAGTTGAACTCATCATTTCATAAAGAGCCATCTCTTATATGGATATTTTCAAAGAATGCCAGAATGTTTCATGATCCAGTAGGGAACAAATTATAAGTTGAAATTCTAACTTACCTAGTGTGAACTGAAATGTGTTAATCTCACTCAGAAAATTGTTTATGGGGTATCATTTTGGAGAGGATAAAATCCTTGATGAGAATTGACATATCTTTCTCATTTTCAGTGGTCATAAAGGCATGCTAAATAAAGAACCATTTGTACCACATCTCAGTAACTACACAAACATGGAACCATTTCCAATATAGAAGTGCCGTCAAATCAGTCCGTTTCTAGTCAAACCTCATAACATTGAGAAGAGCAATCTTGGTGTTGCCCAGTTTATGATTATTAAGGATGGAATGAGTGTGTCTAACAATAGAGTCACAGTTACAGTGAGCTAAACTCCTGCATGTTGCCAGCTCTGTTGGCATAGAGGGATATTGTTTCAACTATGACCCAGGCGACCCAAGTTTGAGTCGAAACTTGTATATCTGTTTGAGATGGGTTGGATGGAAATGGAATGATGAAGGATTGCCTCTTTAGCTCCTCTAGAGCAGAGGATGTAGGAGGTCTGCTAAGGGAGCAGCTGCTTCACAAACCCTAGCGGTGATATCAGGGCTGTGATAATGATAACAGAGCCATTGCTTCAGCTTAATGGTGGACAAAAAAGGGATATATTGTCATGTTGGGGCTATTTCCCTCATAGCTCTATCCCACAGCCCCCTGAGTGACATAGCCAAATACATCAGACATACATAGGGCTGAGCAACAAAAAATAAACACTGTGTGTCACAGTATGACGGCTCCTCACCTAACCTCATCACACTCAGAGATAGGCAGTAACAAGCACCCAGAGGATCAACTCACAGGGGGTTGGAGGCTTCCTTGTGTGAAAGTCTCTCCTGTGAGACTTTCCAGTATGTGACAAACCATGCCACAGCTTCGGTGTAGGAGAAACCTCTGTGGGTGAGAGTGTAGGGGAACTTGCCATAGTGGAGTCTGAAGTCAGTGGTACACGGTCGAGGAAGCATTGTTTAAAATTCCTGCATGTTGCTGGTGAAGATGTTTTGATGGTATTTAACATATTTTTTCCTTTTCTGAAGAGAAGAGAGACAATAAAGAAGCACTTAGAAATTCTGGAATTATTGTAAGTCATGAAAGGATCTTCTATTGATTGCTAGTAATTTTTCAAAAAAAGTATAAAGTCTGACAGAGACCATAAATTCTTGTGTTACTGAGCAGAGGAATAGAGTAAAGACTGCGGATTTAGTGATTTAAACAATTCTCTAATAAGAGTGCGTGGTATAAGAAATTATGAAGTAAGGGACAGCCCTTTATCAGAATAAGCAAGGCTTTTTCTAAAGCTGTGGCTGCATGCACAAATGTGAAATTACTATTACATTGGTAAAAAAAGTAATTTAGAAAATGTATGTGTAGAAGACAAAATGTGAACTGAATACTAAAGCAAAATGAGAAATAAAGTCAGACTGTGTTGCAACAGGAATGGATATGAAAAAGTGTGCCACTGGAGAATCCAAAATAGAGGCCAGAGAAAATAACAATTTTAACAAATCTCTGTTATAGTAGGCATAGCAAGCTTGAAAGTAATCTTGCCCTGCATTTAAACTGCTATGCACATTTTGTGCTAGAAAATAATATTTTGAAAAAAAGTGTAAAAGTTTAAACAAGTGTGTGCTAAAAGGAAAAACAAAAACACCTGTTTGTTGATGTTGTAAGTAAAAAAGGCTGAATGAATGACATTTGAAAAGGTATTACAGACAGCAAGACAAAAATACAAGTAATGGTATGGGAAAGGAAGACAGGAAATTGACAAAATGTTTATTTGTTGACTAGGATGATGTTGTTCTTCTTCTTCTGGCTTTTCCCGGTTAAGGGTCGCCACAGCGGAACGCCGGTCGCTAATGATTGGCAGTAGATTTTTACGGTGCCGAAGTGCCAGCTCGACACCCAACCTTCAACAAAAGCACGCCCATTCACACATGTCTTTTGAACGCTACTAGACCACGAGGACATGCAAACTCCACACAGAAGGCGCTCCAGCTGAGAATCGAACGGAAGAACCTCTTGCTGTGAGGCGACAACGCTACCACTGCACCACCGCGGCTTATGATACAAGTGAAAATACTGAGTGCAATATTCTTTCAGAAGACATCATTAAAGTACAGGGGTAAGAAAATGCCAGAATATTGTTAACATATTTTTTTTTGCTATTGGGTGGTGCCACTGGGTCATAAACTGCTAACATGAATTCAAACTTAAAAGTGAAAAAAAAATGTTTTTCAAATTGTAACACTTTGTCCAAAGCATTAGTCGAATCTCTTTTCTTTATGGCCAAAATGTGTTTGTAAAGTCTCCTGTTAAGTGATCTAATGATCTTACCAATGTAGAAACAGTTGCAGGAAACAATTTTGATTGGCAGCAATATCAGTCCTTAGCCCCAAATACTCGATCACAATTTTTTGAACATAGAAGTAGAATTACTGATGCATCTGCACTGCTTAAAATGTCCACAACAAAAAGTACCTAGTGTGCAGAATTTTTCTGGAACAGATCTATGATACTTAACCCCCCCACCCCCCCAAGGAGAGTTTTGATGTTAATTGATTTCTTAAAGGTAAAGAGGGGTTTCTCACCTACAATCTTAACCAAGTCTTGATTGCCTAGTATTACCTTCCAGTTCTCAGTTATGCTGAGTTTGTAAAATAAAGGGATATGATGTCAAAAGAGATACAAAAGAAAGGTTTTGTAGTTACTATAAATTTGTTTAGTAACTCCAAAAGATGCCAAGAGTCTTGTATGTAAAACTTAGATGCTTGGACCACAGGCTTAAGACTGAAATTGTCTCTGTCTTAGAAAAAAACGCTGACACGATGGGTCAGAAAGGAGGTATGACTCGATCTTTGTGCACTTTATTCTCCTAACATTTTGGCTAATGTGGTTTATAAGAAGCCACAAATGATAACTTGAGTTCACTTTGTAAAAGCAAAGACTGTCTATGTTCAAAATCAGTCACAAGGAATAAAGCCTTGGCTATGACTCACATGGCTCAGACTGGGCACCAGAGGTGGTGTATAGACGAACATGGCAGTGAGTAGACAATGCTGACTTGCTCATCTCAATGATAGGGGTGATCCTGGTTTGCCAATCTACCATCAAGTAGTAGAAAGCTTACAGGCAACACAATAGCATAAGACTGGGAAACATAGCCCTGGTTCTACCAAGTTGGTGATGAAAACTGTAGTGTGTGTGTGTGTGTGTGTGTGTGTGTGTGTGTGTGTGTGTGTGTGTGTGTGTGTGTGTGTGTGTGTGTGTGTGTGTGTGTGTGTGTGTGTGTGTGTACATATATGGGGAGGATACAACAGACCTTCATAGTTACATGCCTGTCCACAACAGCCATGCAGGGATAGGACTAAGGCAATTAGAAATGTCCAAATTGTGTGCATCAGCAAATGCAGGTGAAGCCAAAAACAATCTTTATGGCTGCTTGTATGACATTCCCACTTGGCAGTTTTTATCTCCATGTTGGGGATAAATATGAAAGAGGAATAAATTATCTCATGATCAGTAGGAGAGGGCTTGATGGTTGGCAGGCATGACAGGAAAAATTAAACATTAGCTAAACAGTCACATAAACATCTCAGCTACTGTGTGCAGCCATAGCAATGATATTCTGGATGATTATGCTGATTTACTGCTAGGATTAGAAGGTTTTTCAGGATACCACATACAAATAAAACTCAATGCAGTACCACTGACACCTATTGCCAGGAGAATACCAGTAATTATCTGAAGTAAATCAAATCAGAAAGTAAGTCAAATACAGATCTTAGGGGTCATTGTGAAATACTGAAGTTGTAAGTATTATAACTTTCTTCCAAGCAATAGTGTTTTATATGAAGCTGCTAACTGGAGAAGCAAGCATAGCATATGCCTTCAACACATTACTTTAACAAAATCAACTCTAAGCCTGATACATTATACAAATAGACTTGTTTCTAAGACAGATGTCTTAGACCTGATCGCATTCAGTTGACACAACAGAGTCACTTGCTTTGTATGCAGGTAATGTGCAGCAGGCAGCAAGTGATTAACTCATACTAGTTCAAGAAGGGTGCTTCAAAGCTGGTGATATTTACAAATTTACTAAAAGTAGGAGAAAAGCAATTTTTTGTCCAAAAGCATTGGCTTTTTCTCTGAGTAACAATGGCCTTGAATGTTATTGTTATGTAGCAGGAGATGTGGGGTACAACATTTCTGGGGGTTTTAATCCCCCACCATAAAACACTTCAAACAAATGTTCATTCAAAATATTCCAACTGTAGATTTTTTTCAAGTAAGACAGAACCTTTAATATTTTAGGAAGCTCTCAGTATTTTTCATTGTGTGGTTTTTCAACAAAAATCATTCTGTCCAGCAAGTTTTCCACAAACTGAGATGAATATTTTGGTTTTAGATAGTATATTTGAAAATGTGAGATATGAATTTGACTTCATAACTTAGAAGGAAAAAATAAATATTGCAGTTAAAAAGCATTTGTGATTATTTCAGTAGCTCATTTGAGGCTTTTCTTAAAGTTATTCCTAATGAGTTCACTGTTTTTGTTTATGTTAGTAAATAACAATATGAATCTGTTAACCAGTTAGGCCAGCTAGATGCACGGTGTCCCTTTTCAGGGGTGACCTGGGAGCAATGTCTGGTTAACATGCTCAAGATCACACAGTAGGCAAATGAGGCATGAAGGAACCAAAGCTTGTACCATAGGAACTACAGTTTGCAACCTTAACATCTGCATCAAATGACAGAAACTAAAATTAAAAATTTAAAAGTAAATGTAACTAACTAAAATAGGTTCATAGGTTCATAGGTAGGTTCTAAGCTTTCGGCCCTGGGGCCTATACAAGCCCAGCCAAAAAAGGTACCCTGGCTTTTGCCACCCAAGAAAATTATTTTCCTGTGCCACTGTCGAGCAGAGTCACAGAGGGGATCCCTGGGGTGAATTTCCTATTTCCCATCCAGTCATCAAGATTTTTCTTGAAGAGTGCTAATGAGGAGTTTTGTTTGATATAGATAGGTAGTTTATTTCGGTTTGACATAGCTTTGTATGTTAGGCAGATCACCTGACATAGCTTTGTATGTTAGGCACCCTGAGTAGGACAGAGTAAAGCTGGAGTTTTTGAGACGGTCTCATGAGGGCATCTGTTTGAGGCCGGTAATCCTCTTTGTGAGGTATTTCTGCGGCCTTTCCAGTTGTTGTAGATATCTTGTGAGGTACATACCAAAAGGGGCGCTGTACTCTATAATGGGTCTAATGAGTGATGAGTAGAGGGAACAATGACCTCATTTTTCTGGATGAGAAACCTTTGTGATGAGGTGTGCCATGTAGAAGGATTTCCTGACTACTGTGGCGATGTGATTATCAAAGGAGAGACTACTGTCCACCTGTGTCCCAAGGTCTCTTATCACACTTTCGGTGTTAAGTATACTACTGCCTATGTTGTAGTTCATGGGTACAGAGTTTTTACCAAAGGGGATGACAATGCACTTTTTGGCATTGAGCTTGAGGCCATGGCTTTGACACCAGGCATCTGTCTCAGTGAGGCCCTTTTGTAGGATGTCCACATCATTAGGAGTTTCGATTATGGCTCCTAGTTTGCAGTCATCTGCGAACTTCGTTAGACAAAGACTTTCTGTGTTAGCCTGTACTTCAGAGAAGTAGATACCAAACAGGAGAGGACCCAGGACTGAAAGTACAGTTGTGTACACTTACCATAAATTTAGATGTTTGAGTGTATTCACTGTTGCAGTCATTACAGTTGGGTTATCCTGCTGGCAGGCTACCCTCAGTCGGCCTGAATTCCAAAGTCTAGGTCCAGCGTCAGTTGCTGTTGCCTCTTCCCTGATGTCAGTGTGCCAGGTGTATAAAAGATGCAGCCAATGCCACTTTCTTCAGTTTTTCTTGCCCCAGATGTCAGGTGCCCCCAAAAGGGTAGGCTAAAAACATGTCAATAAAACATGCATGCACCAAAAAATATGTTATGCCTTCATCTACAAGCAAATACACCACATAGGTTGTATAGAATAGAGAAGTACAGATAAGTACCAGCAAAGAAAAAGGGGGATGGCGGGTGGGTAACCTGGACTGCAACAGTAAATACACTCGAACATCTACATTTATGGTAAGTGTACACAACTGTACTATGTTTTTCATGTTTCACTGTTGCAGTCATTACAACTGGGTTGAATCCCAAAGTTAAGGTTGGGAGCCTGGAGCTAAATAGCATTAGGAGCGGCTAGAAGGCCTTGCAGGACTGCAGTGGCAAAGCCTGCCCTGGATTTAGAGTAGAGTGGTAAGTGATGGCGCTTTGTGAAGGTGTGCACTGAACTCCAAGTGGCAGCCTCTAAAATGTCTTTGGTTGGTACTCCCCTGAGGAAGGCTGCTGACGTGGCTGCTGCTCTGGTTGAATGTGGCCTAATGCCCTTAGGTACTGGCTTGCCATGTTGTGAATAGCAGAAATGAATGCAGTGGCCTATCCACTTTGAAATAGTCTGCTTTGAGATTGCTTTTCCTTGTGCTCCTGCAGCATATGCCACTAGTAATTGCTCTGTCTTTCTGAAATCTTTGGTTCTGTTCAAATAGAAGCATAGCTGTCTGTGTATATCCAAAGAATGCAGAATTCTCTCCCCCTTATTCTGTGGGTTTGGATAAAAGGAAGGCAGATGAATGGTTTGGTTAAGGGCTACACTGGACACTGCCTTAGGCATAAATGTCGGGTTTGTCCTCAGAGAAACACTGTCTGGATGTAAAATGATAAAAGGTTCCACAGCCATGAGTGCCTGTAGCTCTGAGACTCGTCTTGCAGAAGTTATTGCTAGGAGCAGAGTTGTTTTCCATGATAAAAACTTTATATCAGCTGTAGCGGCTGGCTCGAAAGGAGGAAGAATGAGTTTTTCCAAGACATAATTGAGGTCCCATGCAGGTACTGATGATCTCCTTGGAGGCCTTACATTTTTGGCCCCTCTGAGGTACTGCCTTAATAAAGGATGAGAAAAGATTGGGGGTTCTGTATTGTAATGAGCCAAAATGGCAGAGGCATGAATTTTTATAGATAAAAAAGATAGGCCTTTGTCCAGCATCTCAGTCAAGTATTGTAAAATCTGAGGAGTGTTTGGTATAGCTGTGTCAATTCCTAGTGCCTGGTTCCAAGCACAGAATCTCTTCCATTTTCCAGCATAGGATTTTCTCCTGGCCTCCAAAATGACATCCATCACCGCTTTAGTGAGAGGTGTGTTTTGTATTACTACATTATCCGCCATGCTGCCAGATTTAAGGTCTTGATTTGGCTGTGCAGGATCTGATTGTTCTGCTGGGACAGTAGATGAGGCACTTGTGGTAAGGTCCAGGCTGGGCATTGAGACACGTTCCTTAGGACTGGATACCAGTACTGGCGAGGCCAGTCTGGGGCAATCAGTACTATTTTTGGCTTCTCCTGTCTGACCTTTAGGAGTACCTTGGGGAGGAGAGACAGAGGAGGAAAGGCATATACTGTTAAGTTTTTCCAGCTGAAAGATAGGGCATCCACTTTCCATGCTTGTCTGTGATAAGTCCTTGTGCAAAATCTCTTTAGTTGGCAGTTGTGAGGTGAGGCAAATAGATCTATGTCCGGGCATCCCCATTTCCTTGTTACCATTCTGAAGACTTGTGGATCCAATTTCCACTTGTGGGGATCCATGAGGTTTCTGCTTAGTTCATCTGCCAGAGTATTTATCTTTTCTGGCAGGAATTGTGCCTGCAGATGTACTCGGTAAGTCAATGCTATGTCCCACAACATCATGGCTAGTCTGCAAAGGGGGTAAGAATGAGTGCCTCCCTGCTTGTTTATGTACCACATGACCGTAGTATTTTCTGTCTTTATCAGTAGTTGTCCCGGATGAAGTAGGTCCTTGAAGGCTGTCAGGGCATTTTGAACAGCTAGCATCTCTTTTTGATTGATATGTAGATGCATTTGGTTTGCGGACCATGTGCCTTGTATACATCTTCCTGCCATGTGCGCTCCCCAGGCATAATCAGATGCATCCGTTGTTAATGTCTGTGTGGCTGGGGGTAAAGTGAATGGCCGCCCCTTGTTCTGGTGACAGGCCTTCACCCACCATCGAAACTCCTGTTGCAGGCAGGGAATGAGAGTAACTATTGTCTCCAGGCTGTGGCAATGTTGAGTCCAAACACTTTTTAGGTACTATTGAAGTTTCCTCATATGCAGTCTTGCATATGGAATTAGTAGAATGCAGGATGCCATGAAGCCCAAAGCCTGCAGAATTTTTCTTGCAGATAACTGGGCCTTTGTTGCCAACAGTTTGAAATAGGTAGTCAGTTGTCTTTGTTTGTATGGCGTGAGATAAGCCATCTGGGCAGTTGTATTTAAGCTTGCACCCAGAAATATTATCTCTTGAGAGGGTACAAGTTTTGATTTCTGTTCGTTGACTGTGTACCCTAGGCATGGTAGTAATCTCTTTACAAACGCCAGATGCTGTAGTAGAATGTCCTTGTTCTCTGCTTGAATGAGGCAGTCTTCCAAGTAAGGATATATTTGTATTCCTTTTTGTCTGCAGTATGCAATTACTGGTGCCAGGCACTTTGTGAAGACCCTGGGTGCAGTAGATAAGCCAAAGGGAAGTGCAGGGAATTGGTAGTGCATTCAGCCAGCTTTGAATCTGAGGTATCTTCTGCATGTTTGTCGGATTGGGACATGCAGGTATGCCTCTTTTCACAAGCCAAGCCTTCTTGCCCAACATGGGCAGAAGCTGCTGTAGAGTCAACATTTTGAATTTTGGAATATCCAGATATGTGTTTATAATAGACAGTTCCGGTATTGGTCTCCAGGCTTTGTCCATTTGGGTACCAAGAACAGCCTTGAATAAAATCCTTGTCCCTGCTCCTGCTCTTGCTCTGGTACTTGTCGAATGGCCCTCATGTCCATGAGGGATGAAACTTGTTTTTGTGCCTCTGCCCATTGATTGCGTGGTGGGTCTGGCATACCGTTAGGTCTTGGCAGGGTGTGGAAGTGGAACTTGTAGCCTTGTGATACTATATTTAGGACCCATTTGTCCTGGGTGATCATGTGCCAATTTTATGAAAAAAGTGCTAGTTTCCCCCAGAGGAGCTGCCAAAAGAAAAGGGCTTGGTTCTGGCAGGGGGAAGGCATTGTTTCCTGTATGGCTGTGATTTTTCCTCTCCGCTCTTGGAGGTAGAACCACCCCATTGTTTAGGCCTGTATGAGTCTTGGGGCTGTGATCTGCCTCTGGGGCATCTTTATCTGCCTCTTTGTGGCCTATCTGACACTGGAAAGGACCATTTCTTTGTAGGCCATTTCCTGCTAAATCTGGGAGGTTGTACCTGCAAGAAATCCTTGACCGTTTGCATAAATTTAGCTTTGCCCTCCATTTTCTTCAACACCTCTTCTGCTTTAACACCAAACAAGGTATCATGCTGTAATGGAGCATCTAATAGTTTTGCTTTAACATGATCAGGCAGATTCTGTTCTTTTAACCAAGCATGCCTCCTAATGACAGAACCTGTAACAGCGGCCCTGCAGGAGGCCTCTAGAGAATCAAAACCACATTGCAAAATATGCTTTCCAACTTGTTCAGTTGCATGCAATAAATACGGCATTTCTTTCTTGTCTGCACTTTCTGTATTTGTTAACATTTTCTGTTTAAGCAATGACATAAGATATTGCTGATATTTAAGCATATGAAATTGGCAATTTGAAGTTCTGACAGCCAAGGTAGCAGAAGTATAAATCTTTTTTGCCCCATCTGTCTAGGGCCCTAGAATTCCTATCAGAGGGGATAGGTTTTTTTGCAGTAGAAGGCTTGACCCCTTTGGGACCCTGAGAGATGGTTTCTGGGTCAGCAGCATGGTTTTTTTAAAGAAATTTATGTGTGTCAGGAACCCAATAGTATCTGTCTGGCTTAACAGGAGCTGGTGGTAAAGAGTCTGGAGATAGACTGGACTCTGAGAAAACATCATCTACAATGTCTAAAACAGGTGGAATAGCCAGGGGTCTGTGCTGAGGCAATAAAAGGAAGTCTCTGAGCCTTTTCTTGGATTCTGAGTAATCTTGGCTCTCCCAGTGGAAATGCTCCCTCATGGTATGCAGTGTCTCCCCAAAAGAATAATCCTCAAGAGGAGGGGCTGAAGGGATAGATTCTTCAGCATCAGAATCCTCATAGGAAGGAATAGAATATCCCCGTTCAGAGGAGGAGTCAGAGGAAATGGAAACCTGGTCTGAAGATTCGTAATCTAACTCTTGCCTAGGCCTCTTATCAGGAGGGGGATGGGAACCCCTGATCAAAGTAATTAGGTCTTCGGCCATTTTAAGCATCTGTTTTTTAGGCATGGATGCCTGTCCAGGAAAATGCTGTACTTGTTTCTTTGTCTTTAGAGCTGCTTTAGTCTTTGCCTTTGTAGCTGAAGTAGGTTTCACATATAACTGTGTAGGCCTGAAAACACCCTCAGAAGCCGATGCCTGCTCAGCGGCTCTGGACCCATCTGAGGGAATAGTTTCCGAGTGTCCAATACCTTGAGTTTCCAGCAGCCTAGTCGGCTCCATGTGGGAGTCAGAAGCGGCCTGTGGTTCTGAGGTAGCAGGCGTCAGGGGCTGTGAAAGCACCTCACTGAGAGCCAGCGAACCGGCGACAGTTCTAGCAGAAGCCTCGTCGTCGGTTTTGTATCTTGGATGCCTGTCCTTTTCTTTGTCTTTGCGCTTTTTATAAACTCCGGTAGTCATCTGTTCTGATGGCAATATATAATTAAATCTTCTTCCAAAGTAATGGAATGCAAAATTGTACCAACGCTTAATAGTGCGTTGGTTAAATCTAGAACAAAACTGACAACTAGCAACGTTATGGTCAGGGCCTAGGCAAGGAATCCAGTAAGAATGAAAATCCTTATGAGATATTTGCTTTCCACAAGAAATACAATTATTAACTTTTTCTGACATCGGTCTGGAGCAAGAAAAAAGTTTCCCCAACGGGGTACTTGTAATGAAGACTTCGGATCTGAAATTCTAATTTGAAAAACTCAGGAGTTGGCCGACCGGCACTTGCAAACTGCTTTTGCTTCGGGCACCGCGTGGCAAGAAAGACTGAAGAAAATGGCGACGGCTGCATCCCCCACACCCCCAGCGCACTAACGCCAGGGAAGAGGCGACAGCATCCGACGCCGGACCCAGACCCCAGAACTCAGGCCGACCGAGGGCAGCCCGCCAGCAGGACAACCCAACTGCAATGACTGCAACAGTGAAATGATATGAATAAACAGAAATATCAGCTATTATGACATTCATACCTCTCAGCTGCTCAGATTTTTGCAGAATGTCAAGAATTTTGCCTCAAATTTGTGGTCTGCTCCCTGTAAAATATTTGGTTTTCTTGCAAATAATGGAGAATAGAAGTAACTAAATAATAGCAGACATTTGATATTCAGATTTCATCTCCTTCAGAAAATGCATGCCAATGCAAAACATTTTATTCTATCAACTTCCTGAGTTTATAAGAGCAATATTTAAAAATTGGGCATTTGCCCCCCCCCCCCCATTTTTAGCTTTGTCCAGAATAATTGCACTTAGAGGTTGATGTACATTTTTGATTACTCAATGAACTTGTATTAGAGAAAGGGGAGAAATTCATTCAGTGCTGAAAATGAATATGCAGTCGGAAAAATCGCTGCATGGGCTGGGAAATGCAGAATATTATTCCTGTCTGAATCACAGAATCTGCTCTTATTTTTTGACAAAATACGTTACTGCTTTGGTGAAGATTAAGCTACAGAAAGAATCAGCAAAGAGTTATATAAATGTATAAATGAAAGACCCAGTAGCCTCAACATTCTAAATACTGAACAAAAACAGGTATAAAATAAGCATAAATCCTAAGAAAGGTCCAGTAATACACTCCATAAAAAATGGAAAAGTAAAAGATATTCATGTAATATCTATATTTTTTTCAGCTTCAGTCTTAGATACAAAACTGAGTGGATTTAATGAGAAACCTAGCAATATATAACTGAGGCCAGTCTACATGAAAAGTGAATATGCATTAAAAGTACGCACCAATGGCAATAGCGAATTTATTTTTAATATAATCATATAACACATGAGATAAGTGTAATTGCATTTGTTTTACCACAAAGTATTTTATTTCTGATAAAATATATCCATATCAATCTAACTCTGATGGCTGTAAGTATATAACCATGTATGATAGTATTTAAAAAAATACAATATGTAATGGTAACACTTTAAAGAGACATAAGTGTAAGTCATATGTATGTCAAGAACATGTAACAGTAGTCACTTATTCATTACATTTTCAAATTGTAACTTGTAAAAAGACACCTATTTGATAGGGTTAAGTAAAAGTGAGAAGTAAACCAATGAGAGCTTAAGAAAAGCAACTAAAGGTCAACAACCAGTTGTATTTACCATGCTAAAACAGCCCCAGAAAAAATGCAGAGTTGTCATACTTTACAGGTAAAATAATAGGAACAATATCAATTAAGATGATTGCAGAAAGCAAGTAAAAGATATTATAATTCCCTTTTAAAATGGTTGAAGATAGAATTATATTTCCACCGCTTCAAACCTAACAGCTGATGAGTACCCATGCATGAAACTGCCAGTAATTGTATGATAAAATAATCTAGGCATATAAATATAATAACAATCTTCATTAAAAAGAAAAATGCAGAAAAATATGTTTATAAACAAAAGCAGTTTTGCCAGTATTGGCATTTCTAAATTCTGTAGCACCTTACATACTGATTTCACAACAAAAGCATACAGATCTCCTAGGATTTATGTTCATGTTTCTTTTTTTTCCATCCAAGTAGAAGAGTTAACACAATATAATGATTTCTTAATCACTTTCATTTAGTTCCTAAAATGGATTGTGTTTTGTGACACTGATATAACCTTAGAAAGTGTTTTGATGCTTGAATTTCAACACCTGTGTTTTTTGCAAGCAGGAAATAATTTCACTTTTGTTAATGCTAAATGTCATATAAACATGTTTTTGATTACAAGCACAGATTGTTGCATTTGTATGTATATGAGTCAACTGTGCTTTTATACTATGCATGGCAAACTTCCAAATTTTTTTAAATATTACATCGTTCAACAGCAAGTACAAAGAACAACATTTCTCTAAATGCTGTAATTCTGAAACCTACATTTCATTAAACTGTCCAGAAATTAAACAGCTAAGTAGTGGCCACCTGGAAAATGAATTTTACATGAAAGAAAATTATTTAATTTTAGGGTGAATTCCTCATATGTTAACTGAAATCTAAAATGGAGCTGCGGCAGAAGGCCTGTACACCTCTGGAAGGATATTAATTACATATTAATACACGCCCAGGAGGGCATTATTGTGCTTAGAGAATGAGAGAATGGGCTGTCTGTAAAACTGTTGTGTTTGACTTACTTATTTTTTACAACTATATTATTTTTTTATATTTTTTTTTATGTAAAATAGTTCCTCCTCCTAATGTTTCAAACTTGCTGTAGTATATGTTAATGGTGTTGGAGGAAGCATTTTACATCCAAGACATAATATTTTAAAAAATGTTCAGATATTTACTTAATTTTTTGGTTCCTTTCATAGGCAGTTACACTATATTGCTCCAGACAGAAAAAGTAACTATTTTTGAAAGGCAAATCATGTATGAGAGGGATATCCACAATAGAAAACTGACAGTATGAAAGGTAAACCATGTCAGCTTGTAGAAGTTAAGTTTTGGGGTTTATCTCCCAATACCTTCCCGTTCCCTACTACTCTTAACTTTACATGTGTAGCACATGCCTTACAAACCCAGTACTTCACTTGACATACTATTATTCATTGCATGTTTGCCTAACATTCTGAGTTCTCTTTCTTTACCTAAACTCTTTTACAACAAGTTCAACTCTACCATAAAAATAACACCTTGCTGAAAGCATTAATTACAAAAACATCTTACAAAGACCATCATACTTAATTCTCCATACATTGTTATTTTGAGCCTTTGTCCCCTGTTTATTTTATGCTTATCCAGATATGTTGCGGTAAGAGGTCGAGAGTCATGCAGACCTCAACTCCTGCTGCCAGGGAACTCTTCATACTCTCTCACACACACACAGTCTCTTCTGCTTTTATACACGCATACACTCTCACTCACAGACATACACACGCACACACACACACACACACACACATATACACACACGCACACACACACACACATTTTTTTTATTTTAAGTTTCGTTTCTTTTTTACTTTACACTTGCTAAACAGCAAAAGCATTGTTTAGCGAGAGTAAAACAACAGCTCTATCGATCTCACTCTTCACTCTCTCTCATTACACATACACAGTTTCTTCTGCTTTCACACACACATACATATACCCACACACCCAGTCTCTTCTGCTTCCATGCATGCATTGACTCACATCTGCAGACAGAAACAGACTCATACACATACATACACACATACACTTTTTTCTTTTTAATCATTGAATAGCAAAAGCGCTGCTTTGCAAGTGTAAAATAATGGCTCAATCGAGTTTGCTTTCACTGTCATGCACACATACACTTACACACACACACACACACACACACACACACACTTTTTTTTATTTTATTTTTTTTTACATTTTACACTGACTAGACAGCAGAAGCACTACGTAGCAAGCATAAAATAATGGTGGCCATTAGGCTTTTCCAGTCCGAACTTCACAGCAGCTTGATATGCTGCCATTAACCGTCAGACTAATTTTTCAGCAAGCATTACTTCTATATTAATACCCTGCTGGAGAACAAGAGAACATTAAGGGTGCTGATATAAAGTTAACCCATTGTCTAAAATTATTTACATCATAGTCATGAGAGTCTATATATAGTGCAACAGTGCAGTAACATCATTTTAATTAGGACTGACAAGGTGTGCTATGAAATGAATAACTAGTGCTATTTCTCTATGTTATCAACAAAAGTAATGCAAACTGCCATCTGAAGTACAGCATTATGCATTATGACAATTGTAGAAATCTGCAACTTGTAAAATCAGTATGCTAAAATCTTCCTGTTTTGATTTAGAACATGAAATATGTACTGCTATTCTGTTACTGTATAAGGTCAGCCAAAACAGAAATTATCGTTCTCATCCAAACTATTTTGTAGAAGCATTTGCTGAAAACAGTGTTGAAATACTGTAAAGTTCAACAGGTACAGCCGTGTTTTGTTTGTTTTGTTTTGTTTTCAGTTTGTTGTCCCTCCCTTCATTGGGTGCCTTCCATTTGTCTATCTGCACTTCCCTCAAGACACTCCAAACTTAAGTATCACCAATATTATCCCCTCAAACTGGGAAGGTACAATTATGTCAACAGTCCAAAACAGCCTGGTTTTATGAAACTGTGATGTTATTTGTTATAAGTTACCATAAATGCCTTCAATATGTGCATAATGCAAGGTACCATGATCTGGGAGACACAAAACTGATCTGTCTACTACTTTTTATTTCTTTAATTGTCAGAAATGCTTACACTGTCATCACTTGTTAGTCAACCCCTTCCTCATCTCCATTATATACATTACAATACATTAATGGCCACTTCATTATGCTGAGCACAATTTAGTAAGATAAACAAGAAGCAGTTAAACTTCACAAACGGGCACAAAGGTCCAACTTGGTCATGCATTCTACAGATAACTACTAATATATGTAAATATTTTCAAATAATGTTGTGTAAAAAAATATTAAAAGCACTGATTTACACCTATCAGAACTGTACATTGGTGAATGACATAAGGTTAACATCATAACCAAGAATCATGGAAATGCCATG
This sequence comes from Protopterus annectens, assembly GCF_019279795.1. Lineage (NCBI taxonomy): Eukaryota > Metazoa > Chordata > Ceratodontiformes > Protopteridae > Protopterus > Protopterus annectens. The sequence continues at coordinate 312,788,692 of NC_056736.1, read as the reverse complement.
TTAAGCTTTATGTACTATGTCCACTCATGTAGTCTGATAGCATCAGCTACAGAAATACCATACAACATGTGTGCGTTCATGCCTGCACTCATACAAAGACACTCACAAACACACACACACACACACACACACACACACACACACACACACACACACACACACACACACACACACACACAAACACACATACACACACTGATTCAGGACTTGATCACATTAGCTGAAAGCTGATTTGATGACCATGTGGAAGTAAGAGAACAAAACTTTCTTTCCCCATAGGGCACATGTCAAAGCCCATTCTGATGAGATGCCCATTCTTTCGGTGTTTGCCTTACAAACACAAGGTGCAGGGTTTGAGTCTCACAAGAGATAATTGGCTAGGCTTACAATGGCCCGCAAGGGCAGTTAGCTTAGTATGAATCTATGAATCTATGAATCATTCTATGATGAGTTGTGAATCACTGGATCAGGTCAATGAACAATAAGTAGGCTTGCCACCTTTTCAGTGGTCCAAAGTGGAACACAGGATGTGGCCAATATATGACATCACTGAGGGTGTATTATATGTCACAGATAGAGGATATGGCCAAGCATGTGACGACCTGGACATTCCAGAGAAACACAGACATTTATGAAGTCTGCATTTGGTCTGTCTCTGCTGAACTACTTCCTTTGAAAATGATTATATCCTTCTTTGTCTCGCCTTCTTTTTTGCCTCCACAGTGCTATTCTCAGATGCATTTACTGCCCCTTGACTTTCCTCAAGTAGCCTTTCTGCCCAGTCATGCACGAGCTATGTCTTCATCCATGTAAAAGTTTGGACTATTATATCTCACACATTCACTGTTGTGTCAATTGGCTTTCCCACAGCTCAACAAACAGTTATTCATAATGTTGAGAGCAAATCTGCACTATCCTTGTTGTGCTTAAGCAGTATTCTGAAGCAAAACTCCCACATTGTGGGCTGTTAAGGTGCACCAGATTCCAACATGGGTTTTCACAAACTTGTTTTGGTTTGCATCTACATCTACCATTTTAAAAACATCTAGCCAGAGTACCTTTTCAGAGTTCCTACATAATGTATGATTCTGTACTTTCTCCAAAGTGGGAATGTAGAAAAGTACTTGTGTTGCTCAGGGAGATAAGCTGAATATGATTTGTGTGCGCATGTATTTATTTACTTCCATTTTTCACCTAGAGAATTAACTTGGCAGAAAACGCTTTCACTGGGAGTCCAGTAAAAAGCTGCAGTGTTATTGGAAAATATTTAAACCAGCAGAGTATAGAAATAGCAGATGAACAATCCTTGCATATAGCAATTAATAATTATCTGTAAAACATACATTGGTAATGAAAATACAGCACAGCAAACTGTAAAGTACCTTTATCTGTACTTGTATGTATAACTCAGTTTAATAGTCATGCCATTTGTGACATTAGAAGAGTGATTGTAAAATACAGTATTCTGTGGTTCTCCTCTTTATTAACCAGTAAAAATAAATGAGTGCAGGCTACTTATACTAAGGTAGAGGGAGAACAGCTTAAAAGAAAATAAAGTAGTCAAGAAACAATTGCCTTGATGAAATCCTGGTCACTAAAGGCACTCAACAATATAGCCAGATTCTGATGAACAGCAAAAATATCCGTATTCTTATTGCAAAGCACCATGGAAAATAAATGTAATTCTCATTAAACAGCTCAGACTTGAATAGCTTTAAGTACTATAGAATTTCTCAAAAAAAAATCAGCCAAGGTAAAAATATGAAATGCATGTGAGTACTTCATCCTTTTTACAGTATCATCACTAACATATTTGAATTTTGACCCAGGAAGCAAGCATTTATTCAGCCTTTACAGCAGCTCAGGTTTAAAGTGTCAATACCTTTTGAATACATTCATTCTGGGTGAATGTTGCTAGTATTAAGGCCACAAATGAAATTTTGAATTGCTGAGAAAAAAACAGATGTAAGTGCAACTTTTTCTCAGTAATTCAGAGATTTGGTGAAAGTGGGACTTTTTGCATCCCATGGCTTCCTGATACGAGCAGTGGGATTATTAGATCCAAAACATGAGTGTACGTTGTTGATAGCAAGACTGGTGACAACCTTAGCAGTTAGTCAATTATTGTGGAAATTGACAGATTCTGAAACACACACACACACACACAGTATAAAAAGTGAGATATGTAGGTAACTGCAGAGTTCTGAGTTACTTACTGTAAGCAGCAGGAGCCTGCAAACAAAGAAAAAAAAGTAAAAAAGTGGAAGAGTGCAGGCTACTTATACTAAAGAAGAAGGAGAACAACTTAAAAGAAAAGAAAGTAGTCAAAAAGCCGGTGCTGAAAGCAGAAAAGGTAAATCAAAAGGTGAATTTTGTTTAGAACTACCTTGTGTGTGTGTGAAGCTAAAGAGGAAACTGCAGTACCAGTGTTTTGGGGAGAGGAAGCTATGCCTTCAACCTCAAGGCAAGTTCCAGAACAAAGAGTTAGTGAATTTATAGATAAGCCACATGAACTTTAACTCGTTCACTCCAATGGAGCTCAGGAAGTTTGCACTGTAACTTCCAATGGGCGGAGCCTAAGCTCTTTGACACAATCAAATTATATTCTCACATTTCAAACAAATGTTCATAATGTTCATATCTCTGGAACCATAGGGTTTATAACAGAAGTAAAAATGTCAAACTCTTCAGCACAAACTATTTTTATAGGGGTAGTATTCTTTAGGTTCTAGGTCTTAAACAATTTTATAATTCACAGTAAACTGTAACTATTACATTTGTAATAATTTGTAGACAACTTACAATATCTCTGCAACCACTCAAGTTACACACATACTTTCAGAAGTATTTTCTTCATCTAGCTGAGAGCTTTCATATGAGGTTAAGGAGTTCTGTCTGTGTTACTTGGTTGTTGAGATATTTAGAAAAATGTGAAAATTATATGTATATAAATTAATATCATAAAAACAACAGTTACTATCTAATTACCTGCACTAGACAGAGGTCAAATATTAATGCAGTTGAGTTTCTTATTGTGAAAGTATAGCATGGTTTTGGAATTATTGATGCAAGCAATATTCAACGCCTAGAAGTGTCAGTAGGAGTTAACTGAAGATGCACCTGGAGGTGTCACTCGGATGTCATGAGTTTAAAAAGGCACACTAGGAAGATGATACTTAAGTACAGTAACAGACTATAACTGAGGGTTATGGGAAGGTAATGATCAGAATGTTGCTAATAACTTCTTATTCCTAATTTTAGTAACAAGATGACCTATTATATAGAGTTAATAATGAAAGGGAAGAAAGGTGGTATTAGTAACTACTGCCAAAACTTTATAGTAATGAAGTTAGGCCACGTTTTTAGCTTAGGGGGACACCAGAAGATGGAAAAAGGCAAGAGTATTAGCCAAATTTTACTGTTAAGGCATAGTGAAAGAGATACAGAAACTGTGCCCTTCTTGTCGAGAATGCCAACAGCACCCCATTCTGGATATAAAAGTCCCTTGATCCCAATGCCTATCATAGAAGTATCATTTGAATGTATTGCTGTGGATGTTGCGGGACCATTAGAAAACTCTAACAATGTATGCCAGTATTTACTAGCGATGATGGACTATGCTATATACTTCTAGAAATAGTGCCAGTATGCAAAGCTAATGCTAAGGCTATTGCAAGGAAACTGGCACTGTTATTCCTCAAACTGGACATCCCTAAGGAGATACTTATAACTAAGACACTCCATTTATGTCACAGATATAGCATTAGTTATGATGTTGCTTTAAAGTGAAACAGTTGAAGACATCAGTCTACCATCTGTCGACTGATGGATTTTCTGGGTGGATTTATAGGTTCATAGGTTCATAGGTTGGTACTAGGCTATCAGCCCTAGGGCCTATACAAGCCTAGCTTACAAACTAACCATAACAATCCTGGCTATTTCTTCCCACATTATTTACTTTCCTGGACCCCTGTCTAGCAGGGCGACTGACGTGATCCCTGGGGTGAATTTCCTTTCTCCCATCCAATCGTCAAGGTTCCTCTTAAAGAGGTCCAAAGAGGCACTCTGCTTGACATGTATGGGAAATCTATTCCAGAGTCTGGGGAGTCTCTGGGTCAGGAACCTATCCCTCCAGCATGTTTTGTTTATTGTGATGACAAGGTTTAGATCCCTGGAGCGTGTAGCTCTGAGGGACTGGGATTTCTTTAAGTGTAGCATGTCCAACAGCTCTGGGTTTGACATGGCACTAAAATCCACTAAAATCAATGCTGTGGAAAGTTGTTGATGTAGGTGGTAAACACTGAAGGCTGCTGTTTCATTACTGTGTGCAATGAGAAAGGTGCCACAAGCTTCTACTGGGTTTACCCATTTTAAGTTCTGTTGAGTGTTTTAATACCACTAAGGAGACTTGAGAAGACCAAACGACACCTTTTAAAAGTATGCTAGCACACTTTTTTGGTCTGCTGAATAGATTAAAGCTAGTAATGCCAATAGTAAAGGAGTACATGCAGAGAACCCACAAAATGCAACAATAATGTGTTTATAATTAAAAAAAGACAGAGAATTTAACTCAGGAGATCAGGTACTAGTACTAACACTTTTCACGAAAAACAGACTTCTGGCCAAATGTCAGGGGCCATTCTGAGCTGATGAAAAGAATAAATGCAATTAACTAACTGTAAGATTAGACAGGAAACAAATGTAGAGCAAATGTATTATATTTATGTGTTAGAAGCCAAGGAAAGAAGTAATGAATTTTGAACTACAAGCTGAAGTGCATCCAAGAGAGACGAGGGAATCTCTGCCTGAAGTGCAGATACAGGAATCCTTGTCAAAAGAAAGCAGGGGATGAGAAAGAGAGCGAGCGAGAGAGAATTGCATTAAGAAATAAGGGAGTTTCTCAGAAATGTCTTGGATGACTAAACTAATGGAACATAATATAGAGACATCATCATGAATGAATCTTTATGGAATTCCAGAGCTGCAAAAATCAGTGAGAGAAGAATCTAGAACTGATAGAAGCATCACAGAGTGACTGGAGCAGCACAGTACTAGTGTTGGTCCCTAAACCTGATGGAAGTGTTATGTTCTGTAATGGCTTCACTAAACTGAATGGCTTTTCAAAGTTTGATAGCAATCCCTTGCCCAGAATTCATGAGTTGATAAGGAACATAGGGAAGACAAGATACTGGGCAACACTAGACTTGAAAAAGGGATGCTAACAGGCACCATTTAGCGCCTCTGCCAAATTAAAAAAACACAGCTTTTGTAACTTCTGGTGATCTATTTCAGTGCACAGTGTTGCCATTTGGCCTCGTGGAGCTCCAGTCATCTTTAAAAGGCTGATAGATAAGTTATTGAACCCCTCTCATATGCTGCTGCAAACTTAAATGACATTGTCATTAATTCAGAGAACAGGCTATCTCACTTACCTAAATGAAAGACTCCAACTAGGTAGATACCTAGATAGACAGAAAAATTTATTATGAAATTAACACCATTAAAACACATGGTTAGCTTCATTTACCAGTTTAAATTCAGTACCGCAAGCCTTTCTAGTCAATTGCCCACTAAGGGAAATATTTCCACCTTTAACCCACTTTAACACATCTTATCAACTTATACAGAATGCATCTGAGACTGCAGTCTTTACAGTAAAACATTCAGCTTTAGTTCAGCATCTCAAATCTAACTTCACAGCAAGTTTAAGTCCAGCACAAGTCCTAATAACATGATGCTGTTGAACATGAATTCAGAGTCTTCATGGTAATCTGGACCATAAAAAAAAAAAAAAAGAATAACACCTGGCTTGTCAACTCCATTGCTTCCCAGTGGCCTTGTGTCTTTCATCTTGTACTCTTCCATGTATAGACCCTCAGCCTATGTGTCTTTTCAAGTCAGGGTCTGAACTCCAAGGTTCTATCTGCCTCTGTCTTCAACACTGGCTGTTTGTGCTACAATAGCAGCTCACATCTCTCTCTCTCTCTCTCTCTCTCTCTCTCTCTCTAGCATTGGCACTTTTGTCTTTCTTTAGCCCTTCCATTTACAAAAAAGGTATGTGGCCTCCTCCACCTTTCAGCAACTGTGTGGAATCATTCTCCTACACTGAGCTTCACATACCCCAGAACAATTGCAAAGGGGTACTGTACCATATGCACCCCCCAGCACAGACCTGTGGAGGTAAGTACTACTGGTCAGCCAGATCGCACCTCAGCTATCCTACAATCCCTTGGCATAGGATGCTTTCTTTGTCTGGTAGCTCTTCAGTTTGGATACAGTCTGATAATAAACTGATAATTACAGAACCACAGGTGCCTTTGGCTATCAGGTTAATCCAAGATTACATTGTTAGTATATCATCAGCAGCAGTAGATTCATGGGATATGTTTTTATTATATTAATATTTCTTGAATCCAATGCCAGGTCTTGACTGCTAACAGCCTGAAAACTATCTGTGTTGGGATTTATTCTGATATCATCATCTTATGTGTTTTCATAACAGTCAGAAGCTACATACTATATTTTCACTTAGACATCACACGATGAAGTGCCACTTATTCACAATTTTGTACTCCAAAATTTATCTGTGTCAGTATTGGCAGTTTCTAAAAATGTCATAATCTTGCCCCTTTATTCTATAGGTTGTTGTAGCTAGCTTGTTTGCTGACAGTGATTTGCCATTAAACAGGTGGTGAGTTTACTTAGAATGCATAGCTCAATTATATTCAGCAGAAAGTACTTCTAAAGCTCTTGGCAGTCTTCCAGTTTGATTTGGGTTTGTTTCTGTAGTTTAAAGTCCTGCAGTTGCTTGGTCTATAATCTTGCAAAGTATGCTTATCTGGTCTTCACAGTTGTGTTCAGTTGTTTCTATGACATTTAGACTCCTGATACCTTTGCTGTTCTCTGTATTAGTTACCACTCTCATCCTAGTGTGAAGCTTTCCCTGTTGTATGAGGAAATAATTTTCCTTTTGTAGACTTGCGGTGGTGGTGCTGCAGCAGCGTTGTCACCTCACAGTAAGACGCTGTCCTGTTCGATTCTCAGCTAGAGCGTCTTCTGTGTGGAGACATGCGTGAATGGGCGTACCTTAGTTGAAGGTTGTGCGTCAGAGCTGGCAACTCGGCACTTAAAAATCTACTGCCAATCATTAGTGGACCAGAGTTCAACTGTGGCGACCCCTAACCAGGAAAAGCTGAAAGACACCACAAAAAAAGGCTTCTTACACTAGTATGACACATTTAGTTTTAATTTACTATTTGCTTCTTTCAAAGATTTGCCCTGGATTTTATTTTCAGCTCCCAGATATTTACATTTGCTGCTTAACGTGAGAAAAGAATTATAGTATTCATTAAATTTGTAATGCAACTTTCTCTTTTCTTCCTGGAGCATACAAATAAGGCTTTTCTTTTCAGGATTTTTTATTCCAGCTGATGGATGATTAAGTGCATTTAAGTTGTTGGTATTGCTTTTCCATACATCTTTGAATATGCCCTTATTGAGGTCCTTCCAATTTCCTGCCAATTGTTTACTTTCATTTATACATTCAGAATTCTTATGTGCACAGGTCTTGAGTTTGTTTTTAGTTTCTTGAAGATGTGCCTTAGGCAACTCATTCTCAGCTTGCATATTCTGATACTTTACTTTTCCACTAAACAAGGCAGTTTTAATATTTGACAGCTCCTGCCAAATTTTCCTTTTTTACTCTATTAATATACATCTGCTTGAGTCTGACACTGACTTTTCTTTTATAGTGTAAATTTTAATACTAGATCACTTTGCTCTATTAACTCTGGCTTGTGGTAACACTTGTTTTAAACTTTTCAGTTGTACCTTTGTGTTTCACTTTCCTGCTCGTACTGAAATTTCACGGGGCCTTTTATTCAAGTCATTGGTTGGTCTGCCTGTTTTATTTTGCTATATCTTTTGCTAAACTCTTTGTCATTTTGTGAATATTTTCAGAAGCTATATGTTCCAAATTTGTTATTAATTCACTCTGCTTAAAGACAGTGCATCCTGGCTACCTTACCATTTCTCCACTCTCAGCTGATGCTCTAACTTCATTTTGCAGAGTTATACAGCATTTATTTTCTCTTTCTCTTGGCTGTCCTTGTTTTCACAAGCATATTTCCTGTAACATACTCCATTGCTTTTAATACATCTTCTATTTTATTAATAATACACTAAGTTCTGTTCTTCTATATAATCTTTTCAAACTTTTTTAGATTCTTTTAAACTAGAGTAATCACTTTCAAGTAAGGGTTTGCTTTGCATGGCTACAACAATAGACTGCAAAGTATCCACTTACTGTTTCTTATTGGAAATATTCTGATGCAAAGCACACTCATTCTGCTGCACTAAAACACTGCCTATAACCTGACTTGTTTAACCAGCACCACGTTTTCTCTGTATTTCAGCATAGCTTAACATTTGCTCACCTTTTATTTTAACAGCAAAGGTATTATTCTTCTATTTTGTCTCTCATTTTTTTCTTAAATACAGGCAATTCATCCTCAGTTTTAGCAGGTTAGCACACAATGTTTTTTTTCAATGCACAGTAGTAAAACAACATTTACCCTGATATAGGATTTTAGTTTTTAGGCTTAGAACCTCTTTCTTGTTTTACACATCAGTAACCCCCCTTTTCCATGCCAGATGTTTTTACTTTTGAGTGAGCACCTTTCAACAACATTTGTTCCTCAAAATACTACCAGAATTTTGATAAATGAATTTCATCACATGCACCTCCTTTTTGTTGCAAGTCTTTAGTATAACACCGATAAAAAAATTCTTTGCCACAAAAGCCCACTTCTCATGCTAGAATAAATCTCTATCCAGACATAGGGTACATTTCCTTGTAGGTATACTAGTTCCTCAATATTAACAATTCAGTACTCACAAAGATTTGAGTTGTAATTAGCTGCCCAATATACTTTACCTGAGGTTTCTTACTGCTGTTCAGACAGAACCTAGTACAGTTTAGTAGTGTATAAAGATACACTTGACTACAGACAGCACTTTGTAAAATGCGGTTGTATAAAGATACACATTTTGTCAAAGACAGCATTTAGTATGATTTGGTGCTGCATAACATTACACACTTTACAACAGACAGCACCTAATAAGATTTAATGTACTATACAGTTTTACCATTTGTCAGTGGTTTCCACGCACTGCACACTTCTTTGTTTTATTTCTTAACTGCATTGACTTCTCAACAAGTAAAGTCTGCAAAGTTTTCTTCAACACTTCAAAAGCAACATAGATCTGTTCAGAAAGTATTAATAGACAGTGATTCCAACCTGCTTTACAAGACAATTCACAAACAAAAAAATGTTTGATTTTTGTAAGTAATCATTTTTTTTCTGCAACGTACGATACTCAGAATTTTGTCTTGACAGCTTGTTAAGATTCTTCTCAGTACATTATAAAGCTATAAGCTCTACAATCTGAAATTCAATTTTCTTTTCCACTCCAAAGATTTCCACTTACTTGTTTTTTTTTCTAACACATGGTTCATTTTCCTGCCAGAACAGTTTCCCAGCAGACCGTCATTGCTTGTTAAAGAGCAGCCACACAATATAGAAATGTTGTTGTTTACTTCTGTATATTAGTACTTTCAACTGTTTCCAAAGCACCACACATGCACACACACACACACACACACACACACACACACACACACACACACACACACACACACACACACACACACACACACACTACTGAATTTCAAGGCTTTTATTACTTCATTCATTACCTAAACTGCAGTTTTAAAATGTAGACTAGTCACCATTTTCCAGTGGATATACTTTAAAACTGAAGTGTTTCTAGAAAATAATCATTCACTGTACACCAGGCAGAAGAGAAGCAAATTTATCCCAGCCATCAGGGAATGTCAAAAGGCAGGTTCAAGATTCAAGCTGAAGTATCCAGCTGTCTTCAAAGTATTTTTACTGGAGGATTAAATACATTTTTGATGCAGAATAGGCTAAGGAGGAAACAGAAAAAAAGTTTATCCAACAAAAAGTGAGCCAGCAAGTAGAAGTGGACTCTGCTACTCATTTGTCTGACAGTAAATTTCATAGAGAGACTTTACCAATAAAACTTTTTCCAATGTTCCAACTGAAATTGCTTGAGAGACAGAAACAAGAGATGATGAGAAAAATCGGGACTACTTTGGATTTGAACCAAAGTCTGGTAATGTGAGATGGAGATGAACAGGAAAAAGATTAGTAACTCTGAAATTAGTGAATAAATGGGAGACTATAAAGAATCAATTGTGTGACATATGGATTTGCAAGAAAAAGTGACTGAAAAAGATACACTTTTATTGACTTTGTTAAACTTGTGGGTGGACTGTAAAGCATATACCCCACTTTATGTTATTAATGATTAGATGGACACTAAAGGGGGGAGTAACTATAAATTGTAATTTTTGTTCTTACTAGTATCTGTATAAAGCATTTAATGGTATAAACTGCATGGTATATATGGTAAAGTAGTTTTGTGCAGTGTGTAAATAATACTTGAAAAAGTATTTTCACGAAAGCTTGGATTTTTGTAGTATCATATATTTATTAAATTGATCTGTGGTGTCCTGGATGGCTTTGTGTTTTTTGTTTGTTTGTTTGTTTGTTTTGTTTTTGTTTGTTTTTTTTTTTTTTTTGTGCTATTGCTTGCTTTAGTTTTCTATGGAGACAAGCTGTCTGTGGGTGCAAGGAATTAATCTTGAGAGTTCTGAGCATTCTTTGCTGAGAGAAGTGCAAAATTTAAAGGTACAATGCCAATCAGTTCAAGGAAAAATAAAGTTTGAAATTATGGGAAGTGAATTAAAGATAGCAGCCTTCCTAGTAGACTTAATACTTTAATTCATTTAATAGAGCAGAGTACAATTTAGTTTTATTTAAAGATAGACAGTGTAGTTTTTCTTAGGGCAAAAAGTTACTGTTTCTTAAAAGCATACAAGCTGTTTTTCAAATCTGGGAGGGGAATGGAGATATGAAAAGAATAGTCAGCAATCAGTGTAAGTGGGAGCACAGGCTGTAGCATGTTCTTTAGCATGGGTAACTTTAATTTCAGGTTAGGTAATACCTGTGAGTGTAGCAGACAATTTTGGAAAATTATTCCTATCTGAATGGTTAAGCTTCATGTTTTAAAGATGTACATGTGTTGTGTGTTTGTTCTAAGTTAATAGGGGATGGGGTGTTTTGAAAATATATATTTTTTTTTGTTTGAGGGTTTTCATTAAAACAAAGTCTTGAAAAACATGACGTGGCTTCAAATGAAAATGAGAAGAAACAGCAAGTATAAAAGATTAGCCTGCCAGACATTAGTGTGTTTGTGTGTCTTTGTGTGTGTTTGCGTGTGTGCGTGTGTATGTGCGTGTGTATGTGCGTGTGTGTGCATGTGTGTGCATGTGTGTGCATGTGTGTGTGTAAGTGTGTGTGTGTGTGTGTGTGTGTGTGTGTGTGTGTGTGTGTGTGTGTGTGTGTGTGTAAAACACAAAAGTTATAAATACACATTCAAATAATATATAACAGGTGGGAACAATAACGGTTTATCATAATGGCTATGCTATCCATATTCTCTTTAAATATAAATGTCCTTAGAGCTACAGACAAAAAGTAAAGAGTACTGAATTACATTAAGAAATGAAGAGTACAAATAGCAATGCTTCAGGAGGCACAATGGAAAGAAATGAGCATATGAATTTGACACAGAAAGGATTTCAAGATGGATATTCAGCAAAATCTCAGGGACAAAGGAAAACAGGAGTAATTATACTAATTGCTGGAGGGGCTCCAATAGTAATGGAAGAAGAAAAAAGGGGGAGGATTATACTGGCATGTATTTATATTCTACCAAAAGCTGCTATTATGGAGCTTAAAAAAGTTTGGGGAGAAGTAATCAGTTTTCACCAGGGAATATTGCTTGTAGATGGTGACTGGAACATGATTTGCAATATCAAGGCTATATCAGGTGGACCTAGAAGGGAAAATACAACAAAAAAGGATAGATTGCTGAAGACACTTATGAAAATAATTGGTATGGAAGATGTGACTTCAATAATAGGACCTTTTGACTGCAAGCTAGAGACTCACTTCCCTACCAGGGATTGATATCAAGAGTATAAGCAAAGTGAAAGGGATGGGGGAATTTTAATTGAAAGACCTGTTCTGGTAGAGGTTTTAGTTGAATCTAGAATAGGAGCTGCTGTTGAGAAATAGATACTTTTTAGGGCATATATAATATTAAGTGATAATTATAATAATCAGTCACAGAATGTTAGAAAAGATTGGGAAGTTTACAAGAGAACAGTGGAAGGACATATGTATGGCACCCAAGTGTGCAACAAAGTCCAGAAGCTTTATGATCTTTGCTTGGAAGTGTTCACACAGGTACTTTTATATCTTAGGCAGATGTCAAATAATTTTTCCTCAGATTGATAGCAAATGTTGGAGGTGTGATATGGAATAAAGAAATAACTGAGAACATGTTTTAGGAGTGTAATGAGTTAACAAATTTTAAAAACTCCCTGCAGAGTACTCTGTCAGAAATATTGGGTGATCAAACAGCTATAACTAAGGATATAATTTATTTGAGCTATGAAACAGGATCTGAACTGTCTAGACATAGTAAGGCCTTATTAAGTATAATTATATTGGTTGTCAAAAAAAGCAACTAATTGTATTTGAGATATTCAATATTCTAAAAGAAATAAAAGAACTGGAAGATGGATCTTTAGAAAAGGGAAGGAACAGATTATGTAGAAATAAATGGAAATTGTGGGAACAATGCATGCAGAATAATGTTCAAAATGAGTGAGATTTAAGTGAAGGCAGGAATTCAGCAATTTATGTAATGTTGTACTGATGATAATTACAAAGAAAATTACAAATCTAAAATGATTGTTTCAAAGTTTAATTCAAGAAAAAAAATATCCAGTAAATGATTTTTTTGTAAATAAGAGACTACATCAGACTCTTTTTTAAGTTTTAACAAGATTGTTGTAGCACTTAATTTGGAGAATCTGAAGGAAGATTACAATCTACAGGTTTTGGTTGGTCCACCACCATCAGCACCATCCAATGAACACCATTGTGAGTAAACAAACAGGCATTTTGTGCCATCTGTCAAAGCAGGCTGAAACAAACAATAGCACAACTAACAAGAAATAAACAAAACAACTAATAAATCTTTTCAACATCTCCACTCTTCTTGATATTCTCAAAAACTAAGATTTGGTAAGTCATGCAATGGTAATGGATTAGAGTAACTGAAAATCTAGTAGCAGTACAAGATCTCTGTGTAAAAGTATTCACATGTGTAAAAGATTAAACTGCACTGCATACTAATACTTCTTGCAGAACTTTTTATTGCAGGTCTCACTTTTTGTGTTTTTATTAAAAACACTAGTCACCTTTTAAATACCAAAAAATTCACTGTAATAACCACAAAATAAAAGTCCTCTCTACAGTTATTGTGTTTATATTAAAAACCACAGTCACCACTAAAATGCTATTCATACACTCATCATACTCTGCACAAGTATACCTAACTTTTCTCTGCTGTACTCCCTTCATCAAGTTCATTCTATCCTAACAAACACTTCTTATACCTTCATCACCTCTCCGAACATCATCATGCATTCTGTTGCAACCAACCTGAACTTGTTATACACCTTTACTCCAGACTGTAATACCCTCATCATTATTAATTTTACAATTCAGCACATCACATGATGATCCACTTTACCCTTTTAACTGCTAATTCTATCTCCAATGTGTTTTTACTTTTCTTCTGCTCCTTTTGTCCTTTATTAATTTTACACAGACTTTTGTTTTTTCCTTCAAAGATCTATTTATTTTTATTTTTCTCCAAATTTCCTTCAATCTCTCTACCATTTACTTTTTTTTTAATGTCTAAGTGGCAGACATATTTATTTTATTTGTCCTTGACATTAATTGCACGCTGTCCCTTCTTTTTTGGTGCTGGGATAGAATCTGTATTGCTAGACCCACCAGAGAATGGGGAGGAGTGAAAGTGATTGAATGAGATCTGGGAATTTTAAAGTGATTGCTGATTATTAATGATTGTCTAATGAAGCATGGGAACATTTATTGAATATCTTTCTGCGGAACTCTCTTTTTGTGGGCACACTGGCAGCCATTTTAAAAATTATCAACAAACTGGCTGCACTATATAAACTTCAGGCAAGTCACATTTATATTTTTCAAAGCATATAAATGCATATTTATATATATATATATATATATATATATATATACAGAATATGTATATATATATATATATATATATATATATATATAATATATATATATATACAGTACATATATTATATATACTGTATATATATATATATATATATATATAATATATATATATATATATATATATATATATATATATATATATATATATATATATATATATATTGGAAATATATCAAGCGCAAACTGCTTAAACAAATCTTACACCAGGAGAAGAGAATGCACTAATTAAACATTAAAAAAAATAAACAAATAAATAAAATTAAATTAAGCCTTACAAGGTCACCAAGCACGGCCCCTAGCACACAGCCTAGTTCGCCTATGCCTAAGGCCAGCCATGGATATGTGATATATAATGTATATAATGTTAATAAGGTTTGTTTTCTTTTCTATTACTGTATGTTTGCCTATGTCTTAAGTGATAATTCAATAAAAAAAGTGAAAGCTGCGATAGTGGTTTTATAATACAATGAGCTAAAGTCCTGCATGTACAGACTCAGAACATTCACATGTACAAAAGTGATGACAAGAAAAGCAACCATTAGCTTTTTTCTCAAAAATGTTTTTATTAATTTTATAATACAAAAACATAGCATAACAATGTGATAACAAGAAAATAACAAATAAATTATATACAATGTCCATAACAATTAAGAAAAATAATACACATAAGAAAACATGTAATATTTTTCTAAAAGATTAGACAATTTCATCCAAGAAATTAAATGATGAGTTGTGTTATTAGTCCTTCCTTTTATAGTACCAATCTCATTTCTACAAATATACTTTGCAAGATGAATATCTTCAGTTTTAAAGACAGGAGTAGAATGGGATTTCCAATTTTTAGTAACAATTTTCCTTGCTATAGAGAGGATTGGCCACAGTAAAAATGTTTGATTTTTAGGAATGCCTTCAGGAACAGGAACATTGAAAAGGATAAGTGAGTCAAAGATTATGCAGTTGTCATTCCATAAAGCTTTACAAAGATAGCTAAAGTCTAACCAAAATGGGGAGATTATTTTACAATTAATAACCATATGTATCAAGTCAGCATCAGGATGTCCACATCTCCAGCATTTCATTTCATCTGTCTTGTACATCATTGGTAGCCTGTGTGGGGTGAAAAAGCATCTATGTAAGAATTTCCATGTGTATACATGCCATAACAAGGAAGATATACATTCCTTCACAGACTGTAAACAAAGTTTTTTTTTGCTGAGAATACTTGTTTATTAACTTCATTTGAATAATTCCAAAAAGAAACATCCGCTTTGCTAAAATCGTTTCTGAGGATTGTATGAATGACAGATATGTGTGAAGTATTCTTGGGTGAGCTATTAATAACTGTTGAAATAAAATGAAAATAAAAATAAAATCTAAGATTTTTAAGGTACTTTTATTATATGCCTCTAGTGAGAGTATAAACTTAGCATGTATAAAATCTTTACAAATTTGGATGTCCAGCCAAGTGTACTTTTTGCAAACTTTATCTGCCAATAAAATAATCTGCAGAACTTAAATTATTAGATGAAAGAAACTGATTCCAATATAATAGGTCACTCTTCTTAAATTCTAACATTTTCTGAGTATCAAAAGATATCAAGCAATCATTTGTAAAAGCAATAGGAGAAATAATTATTAATAAATTCTTAATTAATTGATTAGAGAATATAAGCTTTTTAAACAGCAGTAATATTTGGCTTGTAAGAGGTGTAAGAACAAGTTTTGACCTTTCACTTTGGATGTATATTTTTAAGATCCATATAAAAAGGCTTCTATGTATTTGAATGTATGGTTCAAGCAATGTGTTATTATTAGTATGATTTCATGAATTAATGTCCAATATGATATACAAGAAGTATTATTTCAAAGCAGCATTATGTTAATAGATGCATAATTTAAATAAAAATCAATATTTGGAAACTATACCGCCTTCATTCCAGCTTGAGATATGCCATAGAAGAGAAATTCTTGTTTTTTGGGGAACCAAAGGAAGTTAAGTAATATTTATTTTCTTTTTAATTTTGATAGATGGAATTACTACAGCTTGACTAATAAATACAATTTTGGGCAACAATATAATTTTAATTAGAATTAGTCTGCCTTCAAATGTAAAGAAAAATCTGTTCCAACCATCAATTAAACTTGTAATTGAGTTTATAAGTTGCTGATAGTTAGATTTGAGTGTTTTTTTAGAATTAGATTCAATAAGGACACTTAGATATTTAATATATGTACCCTCACAGTTTCTGTCTCTATTTGATCCGAGTTTCTTAGTAACAATTTTTATTTATTAGAAGTGTCTGAGTCTTGTTGTGATTGAATTTTAGACAAGAAATGTTTGCAAAGGAATCTAGATTATGTAATAGGTGATCTACTAAATGTTCAGTATCATTAGAAGTTAATAGTAGATCATTGGCAAACAGTTGTATCTTGGGAGATAATTCATCTGATATTTTATATCCTTTAACAATGTCATTGTTCCTAACACAATTTGCTAGAGGCTCTATAGCCAGGGCAAACAGTAATGAGGAAAGGGGGCACCCCTGTTTAGTACCTCTTAATATTTCAAATGGGCTAGATAAATAAGATCCAATCTTTACATAGGATATGGACTTTTCATATATATTTTTAATTAATCCAACAAAGTCTGAATAGAACTTGTATTTTTGCAGAGCATTAAATAGATGTGGCCAACTTAAGTTGAAGGCTTTATCTATGTCAAGGCTTAAAATAGAGAGCTCATTTTTATTTGCTAAGTCTAGTAAGGAAAGTAATCTAATAACATTGTCTTGTACCATTTTGTTTTTGATAAAACCAGTTTAGTGTTCATGAATTAATTCTGGAAGAATATTATTTAATCTGTCTGCTAAGATAGACATAAATATCTTATAGTCAATGGTAAGTAAATATATTGGTCTGTATGGTATACAAAGGTTGGGTTTTTTATTTGGCTTTAAAATATGAGAAATGATAGAATATTTCCAAGAGGGATGGATATTTGTTGTAGTTTTAACTTGTTGAAATGCACTGAATAAGATTTTCAAGATATCATCAGGTAAAAGTTTATAAAATTCCAGGATTAAAACATCCAGCCCTGGTGCTTTGCCTTGAGATTTTCTATTTGTTCCTTGAAATTTTTGAAGGAAAAAGGTTTATCTATGTTGTTAATGTTGTGCTTAGATCACTTCTTCTGAATATTGTTTGCAAGAAAGCCATCTATACTTTTGTTGTCGCTTATAGATGTATTGTTATTATTATTAATATTTTCATAGTGTTTTTTAAAACATAATAAGATGTTTTTTAAGTCTGTTTCTTTAATAGTCTGATTATTTCTAGTGTAAACAAGTTTTTTTATACAATTCCTTTCATTTAAATGTTTGGATCTAATCACAATCCTGTGTAGACTCTTAGGGTTGAGTAAAACTGTAACCTGATTTTTTTCTAGATTTATTGATATTTATTGCTGCATGATATCCTGATATTCCCTGTTCAATTTGCATATGTCCATTAATGCAGATTTGTTGTTTGTTGTAAGTTTTAGTTTTAGTTTATCAATTTCTTTTTTATGTATACTAGTTTTTTATCCCATTCCTTCCTTTTATTTATATACCAACTTTTGACTTTACCATGTAAGACTACCTTTAGAGTGTCCCATAGGATTATATCTGCAACCTCTCCATTAATATTAACATCCAGGTAAAGATTTATTTAATTTAGAAACCGTTGTTTAAATCCTTGTACTGTTACTAGATAAGCAAGTAGTCTTTGGCAGAAGTTTAAGGGGTCAGTGTTAAGTGTTACATTGAAGGTTTTAGCATTGTGGGCAGACATAGGGCATGATGTCAGCACTGCATTATCTATTTTGAACATTAAGAAACTGGTTACTAAGACTTTGTCTATGTTGGTCTGTATGCTAAATCTGTAAGAATAGTGAGAATATTTCAGTGAAGACAATATGTTTATACAATTAATCTCAATTAGGTTTCTTTTATATAATTGTTCAAGTGCTTGGCAACAGGGGACATCTTGAAGGGTTTAGAACTTGTAGTATCAGTGGAGGACAAGATACAATTAAAATCACCAGCTAATAGTAATTAACCTTAATGTTATGGTGTCTAAATGTTTTTTCACAGTTTTTGTCCCAGTACCTGGTATCCAGTAGGCATTTATGAAAGTGTACATCTTTTTATCTAGTTTTAGTATAACTAAAGCAAGCATACCATCATTGTTTGAATATAAGTCAACTATTTCTGAGATATTTCCTGATTTTTTGTGTAAAATTAAAACACCCCTTCTCTTACGGTTGAAGTATGAACTTATCAGGATCTTATAATCTTTAAAAGTTAATTTGTTTAGGTCTTCTGTTAACAAATGAGATTCCTGAATGAATGCAAAATCTGCTTTATGTAAAATTAAATATTTGTTGACACTACTCCTTTTCATAGGGTTGTTCAACCCATTGACATTTAGAGATAAAATGGTAAGTGTTGTCATTTAATAGAGACTGCTGTTGTGAGTAAAGTGGAAAAGTGTTTTCCTTGATTCATTATGACAATTGCTAGTTTTTAAACTGTTATGAACAATTTAAAAACTCTAAGTTTAAAAACAATAAAACTGTACATTTTAGCAACTTTCTGCATGGATAAGCTAGATCCAGGCTTACTATATTTCTCATAGAAGCTACAAGCTAACCCTCTCATGACATCTAGTGGGAATTATTAGCTACTGCAGGTTAATAGCAATCAGAAGGGAAACTGTATATACATTGAAAACATAAAAAGGGAAAAGAATCAGTTCACTATACTGTATATAAACTAAAAACATGAACCTCTACACATCTTGAAACTCTTTATCTAGACAAACTAAATGGAATGAATTAAGTAAACCTAATAATCATTTGTAACTATGAACAAATACAGGTCTATGATGTCATTAAAGCAGAGAGAGAAAATCTGCATTTAATACTGTCACTATCTGAAACATATTGTTTGTATTTCTTGTTTAACTATAAATGTAATTCAGATTAAATAAATCCCTATTTGTAATAAAACAGGTACTCACAAGGGTTTTTAGGTAAAATAATTATTAAATGACTGAAAACACAATTCAAATTATCATTCTTGAATCCGATTGGCTGTTGGATTTCAGTGAGAAGAAACAGGTTCAAAGGTCACAGCTACTTCCGGAAATATGTCACAGACAGTTCCACAAGAGTTAGAAGCTCGAGCTTGTCACAAAAGTTGCCAAATCCATCAAAAAAGTAAGTAGGCTGGAATTTTATACTAAAGTGAAGCTTTTAAGCATAGAAACGCTTGTGGGTGTTAATACAAGCTGGGAGCAATGTAGAAAAGCTGTTTTTGAAGCCTTAACTTGTAAAATGGTGGATATTTAAAGTAAAGACTACAAAATACCAACCATACACAATTATTAGTTATATTAGCTAAAAGGAGCATATTTCAGAAGTTCAGTTAAGTATAGCAAATGTAAATGCAATTATAAAATGTTTCTTTTAAAATACTTAAAAGTAACACAGTAAGCATTTCTCTCTTCTGTAATGCTTAAATGCTATACCACTAGGACTGAGACAAAAATGGAAGGCACATGCATGAAGAAATAAATATGGGATATAAGAAATATGTATAAATATATATAATACATGACTGGTTCTATACCATTTCACTAATGCTATATATATAAAGAGGCTAAAGTAAAAAAATTGTAGATTGCATTGCATAAGGTTTTGGATCTACTTAAATTATCTGAGTAATATGTGTTGCTTATAAAATTAGCATTATGTGATTCCACATTATTTAAAAGGGAGAAAACTAAAACTTACAGGAAATGTGAAGTTATGTATATTCATCTGACTCTAAAGTTTCTTTTTTTCTTTAACTGTCCATTCATTTTTTGAAACTTGTCTTTTTAAATTAATTGAAGAATCCATGGGTTCAGGTTGACTTAAAAGGTTCTTTTTTTGGACAAATGTGGATGTTTCTTTGAGACAGTCAAAAGTTTTCTTTCCTTCTGGCAGGTATAGTCTTATTCTTGCAGGAAATGTAAGTTGTGCTTTGATTCCTTCTTTTTTAATGATTTTATTAGAGGAACACATGCTCTTCCTTTGGACATTGTAAGGGATGAAAAGTCATTGTCAAACTTAATGACTTGATCACCAATTTTTAAAGGAGGAAGAGACCAGGCAGTTCTTAAAAGAAGGTCTTTGTCTTAAGTGGAAATACATTTTACAGTAATGGATCTTGGATGGCTGTTTTTACTGGATGCAGAAATTGTGGTTAAAGATCTGTGTGCCCTTTCTATCCTGAAGGATAGTGCTTCAGGTAGGTTTAAGAATTTGCTAATCCAAGAAGTCAGGAAATTAATCATATTGTCCCCCTCCATCTGCTCTGGGATGCCATAGATTCTTATGTTGTTTCTCCTGGTTCTGTAAGCAATGTCATCTATCTGAATGAGTCTGAAGGTTTCTTTTTCTCTTTTTCTGTTACCCTGTAGTCTATATCTGTTACAGAATCTTCCAATGCAGCAATCTGGGCAGTTTGTTGTTTAAGGGCATCATTTAATAAGGCTATTTGTTTGGTGGTATCTTCTTTTATATTGTCCACTTTTAAGTTTAGTTTGTCTATTTTAACCACCAAGTCTTGAACTGTAGTAAGGATTGCCCGTATTTCTTTCTTATTGGATTTTCTTGCTGGGAGAACTTGGAATTGCTCAGCTTTCTTTGTGAACGTAGTTTTAGCATCCCTTCTTCTGGAAAGTCTGACAGGAAAATATGAAGATTTTAGTTGAAAAAATATACCAAACTGTAGCTTACAGCTTATAGAATCTAATTTTTATAGTTTCAGGTCTTTGTTGGTGAAATTAAATAAAAATTCCTGTAAGGAAAAGATGAAGACTGCAGAGATCAAGAATTCTGCTGCTTTCAGCTTGCCATCCAAACCACACCCCAAGCAACCATTAGCTTTGAAGGGCCTACTGCACACTTTAAATCTATATTTTGACCTGATGAAGGGGAGAAAATGGGAGTAAAGGACAGTAGGAAAAGGGGAAAAGCTAACAGAGGAAAGCACAAAAGAAAACAGGTAAGTAATGAATATGAGAGGGAAGGAAAGGAAGTTTTTTTTTTTTGGTGGGAGAACTGTATAAGGGAAATGTGAAGTTATCGTAAGAGAGTAAAAGTGGATAGCAGGGCAAACACACATACACAAACATATAACATAGACAAGACTGACAGTCTGATAGGGGAGGTGCTGACACATTATGAGGGTTGGGCATAAAACAAGGGAGGTCAAGTACAAAAAAGAGAGGGGAACATTATGATGGGGGATAAGGGTAATGCATTTCGTACACCTCCCTAACTGTGTCATCCCCAGTCAGAGGTCAGACACCAACATGTTCTGTCTCAGATGGTTATGCCATCTGGGTGACTCCACCAGCTGCATGAAGAGTCTTTCCAGGTGGCTGATGCAAGCTTCCCCACTACATTAGGCAGCCATGAGTCACTAATGAATCATCTTGGCAAAGCCACCAGTGGGAACCACAGCACTCACAAGTGGTGAAGCCCCATCAGGAGCAGAGTAGGAGCGTATATTGCTTTCACCCTGGGAAGGGGCTAGGAAAACTGCCCTGTCTGTTGTGGTTCTAGCAGTCAGTGAGTTTAACTGGAGGCTGATGGGATGGGACATAACAACTGGCACAGACTGACATCTGTTGTGCAGAAATACAAAATAAAAGGAGAGAAATAACATAACAAACAGAGCAAAGAGAGAATAGCATCAGAAGAAGGAGTGGAGAAACATGGAGATATCACATGAAATACAGTATGAAGTGGATATTATATTTCATTTATAATAAAGCACATGTTCTGCAGCACCATATTTGGAAAACACAGGTGATAAGTACAGCTGTCTATGCTGCTACGTGCTTGCTTGGTATTGTGTACAGATCAAATATTTGGAGGATGTACAACCTCTATTGTCTACAACTGTCACTTGTATCCCATCTAGTATTCCTATCAAGTGCTATGGCATGTAAATGTGTTGGTATAATTCCCACTGGCATTATGTATATAGCAGTTAATATATCCCTGGCATATGTGCAAAGGTATACACTGAATTGTGGAATCTGGGTTATCAACTATAATATTTCCCAGTGGCCTTGTCTCATTCAATTTGTAATTTTCTTCTGCTTTGCATTGCTTTATGTTTATGTTGTAATACCTTTCAAATTGACAAGTCCATTATGAGGCTGAGTCAAAGAATTTACAAGCATTTATATGCTGTCGAGATAAAGGATAAGAATAATGCATTTTACAAAGCATACATTGAAATAGTCTTCTTACAAAAAGTTTTGTTTTTGTTTAGAGGCACAATTCTTTTTAATTACAGGGAGTTATGAAGTTTCACTTGAATATAAAGAAATGTCATGGCTATTGTTTTGAATGCGAACTGATCTCCCAGGCTTGATGAATATATCAATATTAAAAGTACTTTGAAACTAAGACAACTTAGGTAATTGAATAAAAGACTCATTATTTTAAACATTTTAAAACATTTTGGTCATTATTTTGATTAGGCTGAAATGTTATGTCATATTATTTTAATATTTGCATGCTTTACTGTTGGTCTTTATTTGAACAATGTAATCTTCATGTGCACTTATAAACTTATTTTAGTATGGTTTTGATTTTCTAACTCTGATAAAGTCTTGTGATGAGACATGAAAGTGCTGAATTGTTTTATTGTGCCATGTTAACATGATGAAACCTTACCATGATAGGGAGGCCTTTGTGCTGAGTATTTGCAATGGATGGCAGGAGGAGTCTGAAGGGGATCTGGTGACTGAGCTCCTCAGTGAGGCTCAGAGTGACACCTCAGTGGAAGGGGTAGAAATGTCCCAGCAGCTATCCCCTACCAGGTTTGAGAAATCCAAGTAGTGTTACAGAAGTTTGGGGACATGCTCACTGGGAAACCAGGGTGCACCCACCTGGTGCAGCACCATGTGGATTCAGGACCCCAACGGCTTATTAAGCAGGCCCCTTATAGGGTGCCTGAGAGAGTCAAACAGACTCTGAGGGAGGAGATACAGGAAATATTGGAACTAGGGGTAATTCAGGAGTCCATCAGTCCCTGGGCCTCCCCAGTGGTACTAGTACCAAAGAAGGATGGCAGCAACAGGTTCTGTTTGGACTACAGGAAATTAAATAGTCACACAGAGTCAGACGCTTACCCCATGCCTAGGACAGATGAAGCCCTAGAACAGCTGGGTGGGTCTAAGTATCTTACCACCATTGATCTTACCAAGGGTTATTGGCAGGTGCCCTTGACTCCTAGTGCTAGGGAGAGGTCAGCCATTGTGACTCCTTTTGGCATGTATGAGTTCACAAAGATGCCCTTTGGGATGAAAAATGCCCCAGCGACTTTCCAGAGGCTGGTAGATCATATCCTTGTAGGAGCAGGAGATTTTGCCCTTGCTTACCTAGATGATATTGCCATATACATCCATTCCTGGCAAGAGCACCTTCAGCATGGTAGGGAGGTGCTGGGCAGACTACAGAAGGCAGGGTTGACCATTAAGCCCAGAAATGTCAGGTGTGTATGGCAGAGGTCTCCTACCTGTGACATAGAGTGGGGAGTGGTAAGATCAGGCCAGCACCTGCCAAAGTGGAAGCCATTCAGGCATTGCCTGCCCCTGTTACCAAAATGTAGCTGAGGGCCTCCTTAGGAACAGCAGGGACTACAGAAAATTTGTCCCCAGTTATAGTACCATAGCTGCTCCCCTCACAGACCTGACAAGGAAAAATAGGCCAAATAAGGTAGTGTGGACTCCAGCATGTGAGCAGGCATTCCAGAAGCTTAAAGGAGGTTTGGGAGGACCCACCGTGTTAGCCAGTCCAGATTACAGCAAATAATTTGTTGTGCAGGTGGATGCTTCAAACCATGGAGTGGGGGCTGTATTTAGCCAGGTTTCCTCAGAGGGAGCAGCGCACCAGGTGGTATATCTCAGATATAGGCTCCAACCCAGGGAGGAGTGCCATGCGGCTGTAGAAAAGGAATACCTAGTATGGGCACTGCAGAAACTTCAGCCTTATCTGTATGGAAGGAAATTCACTGTAGTTACAGACCACAATTCCTTAACATGGCTACATCGAGCCAGCCAGCAAAATGCCAAGTTACTAAGGTGGGCCTAGGGTTGCAAGCATATGATATGACAGTGCAGCACTGCAGTGGGGTTAGCAATGCCAACACTGATGGACTATCAAGACAGGTAATGGGGTAAGGTATTCCCAGATAGGCTCAACCCTCTTGAGCAACATTTCTCAAGCACAAAAGTGAGGGGTGTACACAATGGAAGGATGACAAGTACACACACAGTAAAGTACAACTTCCCTTAAGAACACACAGAGATCACAGTCAGTCTGGGGGCTAGTTTCTCCCTCTTTCTCCAGATCTCCAATAAGACTCCCCACTGGCACAGCTATAGGGTTAAGATCTCAGTTGATGGGTCAAGCCAAGACCTCCAGCACCCTCTTTGTCCAACCAGTGCTTTGTGTTCCTGCCCAAGTAGCTGACACATGCACACTTTGAGATTTTATTTATATACAAACACTCACACACACACACACACACACACACACACACACCTGGGGAAGGCTGGCACAGGTTTACTAGCTATGCCCCCTTCTGCCCAGACTATAAGGTAGTTGTCACTGCCAGCAACCCCTACTTATCAGCTACTTAAGGCCCTTATAAAGCATGACCAATCCTACTGTGTAATGTTACTATTCTCCAAATGGTAGTCTGACCTAGAGCATTTCTATTTAGGGGTGGCCTGTACAGTGTCACCAAATACATATGCAAGTACTCTAAGAGCTTAAATATGTCTCACAAGTATCAGCCACAAAGATGGGTTTAAATATATTTAATAATAAATAATAAACAAACAAGAAAATACTCAATCAACACAGTAACTACAGAGTTCAGAATCACAGGAAATATTTTAAAACAACATTGCAGGACAGTCTCAAATACAGAAAACATCAAAACTAATCTTTACTATATTCCTATCTATATCTAAAAGATACTAAGCCCTAAATAACTGATGATGAGTGGATGTGTCTAGGTTCAAGACAAGATACAAAATGCATGCAGTCTCTCTCTGAGAGAGTTTTTAAATTAATATCAAATATTTCTGCTGGGTTAGCTTGGATGTCATCACTTTTTGTCACCTGACTTTAGTTCCCAAGCTACCCCCATTGTCAGAAAGAATAAGCATTTTTAACATCTCTCTCTATGAAAAATAGATATCTATCAGAACTGTGCAGCTGCTAGGAAGTCATATAGCAATAAAACACTTTACATTTTAAACTTAGTAATTACTTCCGCAAAGACAACAGAAAAAACTTCTAGCTCCAGACATCTTGCCTTCTTGCTGCATTGAAACTAACTTTTATAGCACATCATAAAGCACTTAATTTCAACTTATTTTCTTGAAGTTTTGTAAGTTAATCTTCTATGTTCTAGTGGGGTATGCTGTGGTTACATTCTTGAATCTCAGTACATAACATACAGTTCTGTATAAATCATATACATATTCACAAATTACATAGAATTATTTACAAAATTGCAAATAGCTGGGGTGGCAGTGTCACAGCCTCATTATAACAGCTTTTTCATTAGATCATGCAGTCCTCCCCCTTTGGACTTATATCAAAGCCTTTATTCAAAAGTCCTTTACTCCTTGGTCTTTAAGTTGGAAATCTTTTCCTAAACATTTGAAATCCTGGTATTTTTCAATATCTCCCATTCAACTCTTATATCACTATCAACGATGTTTAATTGGCCTGGTGTATGGGATTCCTCTATCCCCTTATGGAATAACCTAACTTCCTGTCAGATGGCAATCCTGTGATGGATCTTTCTTGGGATAACAAAGGTATTAGGTGGCTAGCAGATCTAGTTGATACAGTTGTAGGGAAGCGTACGTTACTTAATTTTAATGATCTACAAAGAACATGAATCCTGCCAAGATCTGACTTCTAGAACATTTTAATTGTCAGGTATATGATATGAAGATCCTCTTTCACCACTCATATTCTTCACAAACCATTCCTGTGCTTTACTCTGCTTCCTTAAATCAAACTAATATATGAGATGAGTACAGCCTACAAGGCATCCAGTATTTATAGACTGTTGATCTCACCCTCAAATAAATGACACTCAAGCTTCTCTCCTCTTGAATTTGGGTAGTGAAGACCCAGACTCTTAGTCTGTTACCTTCTTGAATGCTTCCTTCTGCTTTAGGGTATTTCCCTGAGTGATTGAAAAAATGTTATTGTTGGTCCATAATGGATATTGGACCCCAGCTCATTTAAAAACAGAGGCTTGGTGTCTAACATGTACTGTCAGGCATGTGGGCAAATCACTCCTGATATAGTTCATAAGTTTTGGTAATGCCCCACATTACAGTTATGGGCTAGGGTTACTGTATGGTTGGGCTCTTTTTAGGACAATATATTCCCTGCGTTAAATCCTCTTTATGGGTGGGGTTTCTTCCTAAAATCAAACATGTCAGTACACCTTATTCCCTGTGGTTGCTTCAAGCTTCAGCCTCAGACAAATCCAATTTTGCCCCAACATGGAAAAACCCCTTCTCCCTTTCGGAATTTGGGCATCTTGCCTGGCATCTTAAGTACTAAGGCTTACCCTACACCAGTGGTGCACAATGTCTGGCCCAGGGGCCAAAACTGGCCCTCCACGCAATGCCATCTGGCCCCCAGAGAGTAACCAAAAAATTTTTAAAAAGTGAAAAATACTATGCCTTACTCCAATCATGCAAACTCTCCAGAACGTGCTTCCTTACCTAACTGACTGCAGTTGCACACACCTCTAATTTTAGCAATGTTAGTAATCATTCTTTCTTGTTTAGAACTTATAGTCTGTAAACAGCAGTAACTTTCTGCAAGAGTTTGTAATAAATCATGGCTGCAAGCCAGAATAAAGTTAAATTCAAAGTTGAGGTAGAAAACAGGCAATTTCATGACTGCTGTCTTAAGTAAAACTGCCAGTCACCTGTAACCAGGGTTGCCAGATGTCCCTATTTGAGCAGGACTGTTCCAGAATCAGCAGCCCAATCCCAAGTCACACACTGCCAGTTAAAATCCCAGTGAAACAGTCTCTGTTTTGTTTGTTTGTTTTTTTTGATTGGCCTGTATGCCGGTATACGAGCCAATCAAAAAAACTCGCAACTACTTCTGTTTAATGCGGAACTGCCTGATGTTCCGCATTGAACAGAAGAGGGTCTGCTGTGCAATTTTTTGATTGGCTCATATACTGGCATATGGGCCAATCAAAAAATGCCAAACACAGAGCTACTTGTGTTTAATGCGGAACTGCGATGGCGCATTAAAGACCTTTTTTTTTTTTTTTTGGTCTTTTTGTACTCCATCAGAAATCTGGCAACCCTGCCTGTACCTATTGTTAACTCGACTTACTATGTTTTGAGGTGGCCCACAGATGCATTAAGAATTCATGTAGTGGCCTCCCCACAAAAAGGTTCTGCTCCACTGCCCTAGACCATCTGTAGGCATCACATTAATGAATCTCCGAATTTGGGTTTCTATCACCTGCTCTTTATGGTCTAATTTTCCGGAGGTGTTATCACACCAGCCATAATTCCCTTCCCCACTTTTTTAATTAAGATGTTCTTTTCTCTTTGTCAGTGCAATGAATATGTTGTCCTCTAACCCACTTTGCACTCCAGTCATTGTCATTATTATAACCACTACCATTATCACTATTACTACCATGTCATTTCAATTTTATAGCTGTTTTCTGTCAGGCATCTGATAACTGTTATCTCAGCCAGCCTTTCTCACTCACCCTCTTATTTGTATCTATTTATATTTCTTCTTGTCTTGTTTCCTCATAGTGTATATGTTTAGAGTTTTCTTGGATTCTTATTGTTATTTAAACATCAGTTCTTTTCACTGGTTATATCACTTTATTAAGAAATATTGTTATATTTGAAGTTTTTCTATGTTTGTTCAATTAGTTAATCAATGTAAACAATAAAGCCCTAAAATATAAAGTTATAAGTGGTTGGTAACAGGTATGTTGTGTCATATAAAGCAGACCACTGGAGATATTGCAGTGAATATCAGAGCTAGAGGGGATAGACCACCAACAGTGAAGCAGATGACGGAGGTGGGGGAGTTTTTTTGGTGGCATGCATCATGCGGGTGTAGGCCTGGCACTTATTACCATGTCAGGATGTAACAGACAGAGGTGAGCTCTGCTTAACATACAAGGCCATGTTAAACCCAGAGCTGTTGGACATGCTACACTTAAAGTAATCCCAATCCCTCAGAGACACACACTGCAGGGATCTAAACCTTGTCATCACAATGAACATAACTTTCTGGAGGAATAGGTTCCTGACCCAGAGACTCCCCAGACTCTGAAACAGGCTGCCCATACATGTCAAGCAGAGAGCCTCTTTGGCCCTCTTCAAAAGGAACCTTGATGATTGGATGGGAGATAGGAAATTCACCCCGGGGATCACATCAGTCACCCTGCTAGACAGGGGTCCAGGGAAGTAAATACTGTGGGAAGAAATAGCCAGGGAATTGTTATGGCTAGGCTTGTATAGGCCCTAGGGACGATAGCCTAGTACCAACCTATGAACCTATGAACAAGACTTTGTGGGTTCTGTTCAAGCAGCTTTAGTATGTACAAACACATCAGGATTGAGGCTTAATAACTTTAACTTAGATAAACTTATATACACTAGCTATTACACTCATACATGCTCACTCCCTGGCTGCACTCTCAAAATGGCACTGAAGCTAACACACGCTTGCTATTTATATGCATGTTCAGTCCTTGAAACACTTCTTAAAGATACAGCATATACACTCTGTTCTATATCCTTCGTCTTTGAGAAATAGGTTATGCAATATTGACAATATCAGTTGACATGCAATCAATACAAATAATTCTTTGTCATGCAATAATACAGAACTAGATATACATATATACAATCAAGTCCAGGTCGCTGTGTATTTCACACTAGGTCTGGAAATATGACCAAAGCATATGACATAAAATTTAGAATCAGATTTAGCAACTGGGACTGTCTCTGCTGAATGTTCAACCTTAGGAATATCAGGAACATCATCACGAATGGGAGTAGAAGTCAAGACACATTCTGCAACAGGAACGTTGTCTGGATTGCTCTGAGATCTAAAATCTGCATCACAGGAACAATGCTGCAATATAAATTCTGGTACAGGAAGATGTCTGTGATTTCTCTTGTACTCCACACCCTCAGATTCTCAGCTCAGTACATATACCTGTTACTTGACCAATCCAGTTGAAACCTTTTGTTATTTGTATCCTCACTGTCTCTCCTTCTTTCAATGGACGAAGAAATCTGCTCAATTTATCATAGCTGGACTTCTGGAAAGAACGCTTCCTGAATAATTAGGATCTAATGGTGCTGTTGTTCTTAGCTTTAGGCCTCAAGAAACTGGAACGAATAGACAATGTTGTTCTGGTTTGCCTGGATAGAAGTCTTTGAGCAGGTGAGCCAGGTAAATTGTCACAGGGTATGTTTCTGAGATTGAGTAAATTCAAAAAGATGTCGGTATTATCACGCTTTGACCTTTCAATTATTTGCTTTGCACTCTGTACTGCTTGTTCACCTAGTCCAGTTGAGTGTGGATATTCTGGACTACTAGTGACATGTACAAAGTCCCATTCTCTTGTAAATTTCTGAAACAACTGACTAATAAATTGAGTACCATTGACAGAAATAACTTTGTGTGGACTACCATGGACTGAGAAATGACATTTCAACTTAATGATAGCAGCAGTGGACGTTAGGTTAGGTAGTAAATCGATCTCAAACCAGTCTGAATAAGAGTCTACTAATAATAAGTAATGTTGATTGTTCCACTCGAATATATCAGTGGTTACTGTTGACTAAGGTAGTTCAGGAACTTGACATAGCTGAAGTGGTTCTCTTTGCAAATGCAATTTAGTACTATTGCATACTGAACAAGAAGAACGTACTTTATCAATGTCTTTTACTACATAAGGCCAAAATACTAGTTCTCTCGCCCTTATTCTGGTAGATTTGAACCTGGGTGACCTCGATGCAAAATCTGGATATATTCATGTTGCAAGGAAGCAGGAACAACAATTCTAGGACCTTTGAAAATAATGCCATCTTCCATCAACATCTCATCTCTATAAGGAAAATAAGTTTGCACTTCTGGAGGTACACTAGATTGCTTTGATGGCCATACAACATTAATGTAGTGGTTGAGTTTTTGCAAAATTGGATCAGTCTTTGTATAATCTCTCAGATAATCAAGTCATGTGGTAGAAAAATTACACATTTCCATTACTTCAAAGTCAAACTTCTCTGCATGAAGCTGTTCTGTTGTATTTCTGGGTGATCTGGATAACGTATCAGCCAGATAAAGAAGTTTGCCTTTTGTATAGACCATTTTGAAGTTGTACTTTTGCAATTTCAGCATTATTCTTTGTAATCTCGCCAGTGGAGTTGAATGCATAGGGGGGCTGCAGAATACAACTGAATGGGTGGGGTCAAGGGAGGTGTGGTCAACCAGAAGGGGAGGAGCTATGCACAAAACCACAAAAACTTTAATTAAATATGCCCTGGGTGGCAAAACCATCATTATGAAAGTCCAATCAAGACAAAAATAAGTGTAGAAGAATAAAATTATTTCAATGCATTGGCTGCATGACAGCTTACTTAATATCTAGATGGAAACAAAAGGTTGTGAGGCATGAAAAAATAAATTACTTTTTAAATACATTACTGGAATGCCAGTCAAAATCAAGTATAAGAAAAACCAGAAGCACTCAACTCAAACCACTTCTCCTTGCACTGCAGTTCTAATTATAATATATTCAGCTTTATTAAAGTACCAAGTAACATGCTGAAAGTAGAAATCTATGTGATGCCCCACTTGTAAAAATGTTTCTTATCCAAAAAGACCTGCTGCCTGACAACTTGTTTCATGGGGAAAACATGATAAAAGTAAAAAATGAAAAGCAAGCAAGAAACAAGCTCAAGATACATTGCTTAAAAGATTACTGTACAGGTTATGGACCACACATGATTGGCATTCTGTTTAGTTTACGGGTAAAGTCTGTAGAGATGACTGGAAGTCTCCAACAAGTGTAATGAGCTTTTTAAAATAATGGAATCCTGTCCTTTAATACCCAAGGCTTATACATTATCTAGTCAAGTATTCTCTGCATGGCAACAACAGAAAGGCTTTCAATGTTGGTAATTCTTTAACATTATGCTTATTAAAGCTTACTTGCATCTTACGATGTCAGACAAGCTTACCTTATGGTCATTAAAGCATTGCTACTTAAACACAGAGCAACAGGCACTGAGTAATAAGCATAAATCAACAGTACAAAAATATGACAGAAACCAGACCATTCTGCAAAATCAAGGACAGATGAAAAGCCACTGTAGTACTTATGCAGTGTGTCCTCCCCATCCAAGGTAGATACAACTACTCCTTGCCTTGCTTGGACACATCCAGAGTCACTACATGGGGAGTGGGGTGCAACAAGCATGTCACAATTTGAAATCTCTCTGGCTGACTGTGATGGCCCTGACACATTTCATTTGTCATACCTCTCAACCTCAAGAACAAGAAATCTGGACAAAGCCATACACAGAAGTGGGACAAAGGCCCAACAATAAGGACAATTTTTAAATATTGCTCTAATAAACTTAGAAAGATAATAGAATAGGTCTTGCATTAGTATGAATTTTCTGAAGGGTATAAAATCTGAAACTCAAATGTCTGTCATTTTCTAACTTCAGTCTTTAGTGATTTGTCACTAATTTGCCAAAACACAATTTTATGAAAATGGACCAAAAATGTGATGCAAAAATATAAAATAGACACACAATACAGCTGCTACCTGTCAAAGAAGGGACACTTTAATATTAGTACTGCTACCTTGAGCAGCTGACAAAATGAAAGAATCTACATGCATTTCAAGTAATCGATAACTTTGATTATTACAGTTATTTCTTAATTGTAAACCCTCCATGTTTTCTTCCAAAATTGCTATTTTGCGGAGGGATTATTAGGGGGAAGAGCAACATTTTGAGCCAAAATTGGGGACAGTTGAGAGGTTGGCTATGCCTAATTCTATAAAGCAATTTATTTGCACGTACCTCTCAACCTGTTAATGCAGTAAATCTGAACAAGCCCAAATATATTGGGGGCACATAAACAGTACTAAAATTGCTCTTGTATAAATTGAGACAGTTGATAGAACAGCTCTTACTTTAACATGCATTTTTCTGAAGGTTATGAAGTCTGAAACTTTATTTAGTGACTTCTGGCAAATCATTTAGGAATTAAAACTACAAATTTTATGAACAAACTAAAAATAAGAAGCAAAAATCTATTCATTCTTTGAAAATCTGGACAGTTGGGAGGTATAGTTCAGCTGGGCCTGTCTGAGTTTGCTGCCCTTCCCCCCTGACAAAATAATGGTTGAATGGAGCCTCTGCAGCCATTCCAATGAACCATTACTTGGCTATTTCATTCCATTTACCATAAACACTAATGTGCATACTGCTTTACTTCTATGATAAGTTGGACACCAAGTCATCTGTTAAACAAAGCAATGCAGTCTCACAATGAAAACTTAGCATTAAAACTTCTCTGCCCTTGAAACTCACATTCATTGAAACAGCATTGAAACCCACATTCAAAGAAAATGCATTTTGCCAGTGGCAGATAAAGATTAATTTTGGGCTGTTTTCGAATCATAGGCCCCTTGCATATGAAACATACATGTGCTCTTTGATACACCTTCCTCATTGTACTAAAATTATATTCCTTGTACAATACAGTACACTTGTTAGAGGGTGTTTTAAATTTGTTTTGAACATTTTTCCAGTAAGCAATGAAACAAACCATATGCACCCATAATGGCAAAACTGCCCAGTTGAGAACATTTATCATAAAAAAAGTCTACTCAGACTTCCACAGTCCACCATTATTAGTAAATATACACAATTCTACAGTCCACCATTATTAGTAAATATGCACAATTCTACAGTCCACCATTATTAGTAAATATGCACAATTCCACAGTCCACCATTATCAGTAAATATGCAGAATTCTACAGTCCACCTTTATCAGTAAATATGCACAATTCTACAGTCCACCTTTATCAGTAAATATGCACAATTCTACAGTCCATTATCAGTAAATATGCACAATCTCTGAAGTCAGTCATCTAAATAATTCCACATTAAAGAAATATGTAACTAATGAAGTGGTTGCTGCTAGCAATCACCTTTATATTTCATGGTTTCATCGAAAAATAAAGTGTCTGTTGCCCCTCAGGAATAAATTGCCTATATTACATTAAAAAAATGATAGGCTAGTAATAATATTGCAAGAGGAAATGGATGGCAAACTGATAACGAACCCATAGTTAGTATCGTCACCAAGGAGAACATTCTGAGTATGGCAGCATCCACCCCTTGTGGGAGTAGAACCCACAGCCTTCTGCATCAAAAGCAAGTACACAACCTGTTGTGCTATAGTATTAACTAGGCATAGCAGTAAACTTCTATTCCCCTGCAGCTCTCAGCTCCTTGTAAAATCTACTCAATACTCAACTGCATGGGGGGGGGTGTCAAAAGCCCAAAAACCAGGGACACATTAAACATTGCTTGTATAATCTTGGAAAGTTGCTAGAATAAAATGTTGTGTTGCCACCATATATTTTACTGCCAAGGTCCCTGAGCAAAAAACAGTCAGAGTAACATACCACTATACATCAGCTGCTTTGTAAAAGAGAGGAAGACTGAAACTTAAATGGCTATCATTTAGTGAATTCAGTTCTCACCATAGCTGTCAACCTCTTAGTACAAAACACCTGGACAAACCCAGTAATGAGGGAATACAGCCCTCAAACATATTCAGTGAATTCAGTTCTTGCCATAGCTGTCAACCTTAGCACAAAAACCTGGACGGAAGCCAATAATGGGGAATACAGTCCCAAAAATAGGGACAAATTTAAAATATTCATCTTATAAACTTAGAAAATTGCTAGAAAAAAATGTTGTGCTACTATGTATTCTGAAGAACATGAAGTTTGAAATTCAAATGCCGGTCAATTTTACTGCAGACAGAACAAAACCAATTTTCAGCAGAGACGCAGGGATTAATACTGCAGACACGTCTTTGTAAAATGGCAGGGCACCAGAGCAAATCCACACAAACACAGGGAGGAGATGCAGACTCCACACAGAAGCCACCCCAACCAAGAATCAAACCAGAAAATCTATAGCTGTGAGGCAACAATACTACCATTACACCATCAATTATGCAAGGAATTAAACATTCAGAAACCTGAAGTCTGAAATTCAAATGCCTGTCAATTTTATTTAACATTTGTTAATCAGGACAGTCTGACTTGGAACAAAAAAACAATTTTCAGCAGAGGCCCAGGAAGAAATAATGCAGACATGTCTTTGTAACATGGGAGGACACAAAAGCAAACCCACGCAAACACAGGGAGAAGATACAGACACCACAAAGAAGGAACCCCAGCCAAGAATCAAACCTGAGAACCTGCAGCAGTGAGGCAATAATGCTACTACTACACCATAAAATATCAAGCATTAAAACATTTACAAACCACAGATATTATGAGGAACAGATCAGATCAAATATGAGGCAAAAATCTGCAATTTTTTTACAAATGGTGGTGGGTAGGGAACTCAAGTCTTTAACACCTGCATACAGGGTACAGGGTTCAAGCCTGAGGTATTCCCTACCACACCACCATGAGCACCTGGGGCATTTTCTCACACACACACACACACAAACACACACACCAAGCCATTCATTCAAATATTCATTCACACACTTCCCTACTAAACAGTAAACACACACACCAGGCCATTCATTCAAATATTCATTCACACACTTCCCTACTAAACAGTAAACACACACACCAGGCCATTCATTCAAATATTCATTCACACACTTCCCTACTAAACAGTAAACACACACACCAGGCCATTCATTCAAATATTCATTCACACACTTCCCTACTAAACAGTAAACACACACACCAGGCCATTCATTCAAATATTCATTCACACACTTCCCTACTAAACAGTAAACACACACACCAGGCCATTCATTCAAATATTCATTCACACACTTCCCTACTAAACAGTAAACACACACACCAGGCCATTCATTCAAATATTCATTCACACACTTCCCTACTAAACAGTAAACACACACACCAGGCCATTCATTCAAATATTCATTCACACACTTCCCTACTAAACAGTAAACACACACACCAGGCCATTCATTCAAATATTCATTCACACACTTCCCTACTAAACAGTAAACACACACACCAGGCCATTCATTCAAATATTCATTCACACACTTCCCTACTAAACAGTAAACACACACACCAGGCCATTCATTCAAATATTCATTCACACACTTCCCTACTAAACAGTAAACACACACACCAGGCCATTCATTCAAATATTCATTCACACACTTCCCTACTAAACAGTAAACACACACACCAGGACATTCATTCAAATATTCATTCACACACTTCCCTACTAAACAGTAAACACACACACCAGGACATTCATTCAAATATTCATTCACACACTTCCCTACTAAACAGTAAACACACACACCAGGACATTCATTCAAATATTCATTCACACACTTCCCTACTAAACAGTAAACACACACACCAGGACATTCATTCAAATATTCATTCACACACTTCCCTACTAAACAGTAAACACACACACCAGGCCATTCATTCAAATATTCATTCACACACTTCCCTACTAAACAGTAAACACACACACCAGGCCATTCATTCAAATATTCATTCACACACTTCCCTACTAAACAGTAAACACACACACCAGGCCATTCATTCAAATATTCATTCACACACTTCCCTACTAAACAGTAAACACACACACCAGGCCATTCATTCAAATATTCATTCACACACTTCCCTACTAAACAGTAAACACACACACCAGGCCATTCATTCAAATATTCATTCACACACTTCCCTACTAAACAGTAAACACACACACCAGGCCATTCATTCAAATATTCATTCACACACTTCCCTACTAAACAGTAAACACACACACCAGGCCATTCAGTCAAATATTCATTCACACACTTCCCTACTAAACAGTACACAAACACCAGGCCATTCATTCAAATATTCATTCACACACTTCCCTACTAAACAGTAAACACACACACCAGGCCATTCATTCAAATATTCATTCACACACTTCCCTACTAAACAGTAAACACACACACCAGGCCATTCATTCAAATATTCATTCACACACTTCCCTACTAAACAGTAAACACACACACCAGGCCATTCATTCAAATATTCATTCACACATTTCCCTACTAAACAGTAAACACACACACCAGGCCATTCATTCAAATATTCATTCACACACTTCCCTACTAAACAGTAAACACACACACCAGGCCATTCATTCAAATATTCATTCACACACTTCCCTACTAAACAGTAAACACACACACCAGGCCATTCAAATATTCATTCACACACTTCCCTACTAAACAGTAAACACACACCAGGCCATTCAGATATTCATTCACACACTTCCCTAGTAAACACACACACCAGGCCATTCAAATATTCATTCACACACTTCCCTACCATTCTAGACTAAAATAAATAACACACTTACCTGTCCTTGCTGCCCATTCCCCATAACGTTAATCCAAATGCCTGCGCAATACTCCATAGTCCCGCGAGATTCCCGCGATCCAAACCCTACTCCACAGTCCCGACGCTGACTGCTGCTGTTGCAGTCCGGTCCCGACGCGTTTTCCCAGCGAGTCTGTGCACTTTAAAAGTGCACAGATGTCTCCTATGTTCCCCTACCTGGATTGCCGGACTGCCGCGAGCATGCGCAGCAGACTCGCAGTAGTCTGGACTACTGCGCATGCGCGGAGTCCGCGAATTTTAAAAATATTTTTTTTCTTTTTTCTTTCTTTTTTTTTTGGTTGAGGGGGCTGCAGTCCAGCAGCCCGATATCACGGGCCGCCCCTGAATCTCGCTGGAGTTGAATGCATAGGCTTCTTTAGAATAGCAACTAGAGGTTGGTGATCAGTTTCAATCTGAATAGCTCGACCACAAATATTATCATAAAACTTTGAACATGCAAATACTATTGCCAAAAGTTCTTTCTCAATCTGATCATATTGCATTTCAGTTTGGGTAAGGGTTCTAGATGCACAGTCTACTGGTCTGCCTTCTTGAAGAATAACTGCACCAAGACCACATTTTCCAGCATCACAGGAAAGAGTTACTGGCTTACTGACATCATAGTATTTTAATGTAGATGGGATGGCAATTTTCCGCTTAAGGTCTTCAAATGCTCTCTGGTACTGTTCCAACCAAGACCATGCAACATTTTTGTGCAGCAGCTCCCTCAAAGGTGCTGTCAACTCACTGAAGTCTGGTATAAACTAACCTAAATAGTTGACCATGCCAAGAAAATGCTGTAGAGCTTGAACATTATCAGATGCTGGCATTTCAAGAATAGCTGCTTGCTTGGATGGGTCTGGTCTCAAGCCAGTGCTGGTAAATAAATGACTTACGTATGTAAATTCTGGTAGTCTGATACACCAAGTTAATATTGACCAGACTACTATAGTTTGATGCATACATACATACATACATATACTGGAGAGTGGTTATGATTGTTGGCGATTTGCAACAGTGTTCTATAAGAGCCTCTGATCTGCTATTGTAATGCCCTAATCAGCAAGCTACATATATTATATTGTATAGCAGTGTTTAAGATATGTCCCAGTATACATGCCACAGAGGGATCGTATAGCCATAAAGCTATGTGCACATAGTGATGTGGGGAGCACAGTCTGATGATATAGTGAGATTGTCTGTGACATTCTGGGTGAAGGTAACATCGACATCCACAGGTACAGAGACACATAGGTAGATCACTACTGAGTTCAGAGACTCACCAGAACTAGAACTACTACATGTAGGTGATAGTCCTGTATGGGTTACCTCTGTGTCCCCAAAACATACAGTCTCTGATACATGCACCTCTCATATAGGCAGACCCACTATAGGTGACAGACACTGGAGAGTCTGATGCCACTATGACTCCTGTACTGTCCTGATATTAAGTACTTTAAATCAAACAGCAGATGTGAAGGTCATTGACCCAGGTGCAGACATATACAATGCACAGCACTGTGAAGACTGTATGTGTGCTCTGTAGCTTGCTGGAAGACATGCACCAACTACACAGTGACTTAGTTTATTGGCATAATGAAATGATACTGCTTCTGCAGTCACTGGTAGTGATTGTTGCCTCCATAAGTGCATCCTTGCAACAAGTTATGATTATTGTCAAGTCCAACTCCAGCAGCCATTGTATCCATAGTCATTAGAGGGTCTGGGCATGATGTGAACATGCATGGAATGTCACTCATTAGAGCACACAGTGCTTCAAATGTAGAGTTGGTGTTGCTTCCTAGAACATGCTCTCACTACCTAGTCATTGTCAGACAGATTTCTTGGGCTCTACCTATGGGATGCCTCCTCGGGATGGCCCCACAAGGTCCCATCAAGAAATCCCATTCATGCAACAGGATGGATCCTGCTCTGATATGGTTGGTGCATGCCAGCAGTGGATAAATAGTGGCACCCCCAGCCCTGTCTCTGGAGGATATGATCCCTGCCACCTATGAATCTCCCAGAGTATGTGGCTGCCAAATTTGCCTTCTGTGGCCCTACTCAAAACTGTAGTCCAGCAATCAGTTGTGACTATGTGTCCCCCATCAGTGCAAATCATGATGACTGTGACTTGCACACCACTATTCATTATGGATTATTTATGTCTATTACACAGTATCATGCCAGACCGTGTACTGCCCTACATATCCTGAGTGTTACAGCATGCATGAAATTATTGTATGTTGCCTGTCTCATGGCTCATAGTTGTGGACAATATACTGCCACTTTACTGTCTCAATTTAATTTCTCCAAGACTTGTGGGTTTCTAAAACCATGACGGGAACAGACCCCATTCCTAAGTCAGAATATGATTAAAATTCATGAAATTAGTATTGTTTCTATCTTTGATGTTAGCCAAGAGTGTTCTTTTCCGTACCTGCAATATGCCCAGAATGGCTTCTTCTGTAATTCATATGGGGTTACATGTATTGGTAACAGATCTAAGTACAACTGTAAATTCTTTTGTATTAGACCTATTGCTCCTACTACTATTGGAACTGTTGGGATATCTTTTTCCCACATTGCTCTCATTTCTGCCTGCAGCTCCTGATATTTTATGATTTGGTGTCTCTCTATATGTAAGACACTGTAATACCTGGATGCAGTAATTTCAATGATCAATGGAACTTTTGTCTTTTTTTCATGGACTACTATATCTGGTTTCTCACATCTATTTTTAACTGTTTGTAATGGGTGACCCCATGTGATACATGCTTCATCATTCTCTTGTGGTTCATGTTTCCAATGCTTCTCAGCTACTTCTACATTGCAGTGTTTGTACAATCTCCAATGCAACAGTCTTGTCACATTAGTGTGCCTTTCCAGTATATAGGCTGTCTACCATGATTGCTATCACACCCAGCAACAAGATATGCAACTGTTTTTAGTTCTTTTTTTAGAACCTGCATTTGACTGTTTTCCCCACCTTTTCAATGCATTTTGTGTACCAACATGTGAGTAGTCCACTATCATGGGCCCACCATTCTTTTGTCAAATTTTGGTCAACATGAGGCTGCTCAAGGAGATCTCTGTACTTGACACTATAATTATGATTTTCAAAATGTCTTTCTTTCTCATCTGATCCTTGTCCTTATATTCTTTCTTTTGTTTTGTTTTTTTTTTTGGCACATTCAGTTGATCTCTGATTTTTTTTCTCTACTTCTGGTGTGATTTCCATTCCAGCTTGAAACCAAAATGTTTCTGCCAATCTAAGCAAAGATGTCATCTTAGACTTCTTTTAAAACTTTCACTATGTTTGGATCTGATAAGTTCAGCAGGTATGTATGCAGTTCCACAATTGTAGATCTATACATGTCTTCTGCTGATTACCAGCATCTGCAAGCCTTACCTTCCTGGTAGCAACACAACAGGGCAGAATCACTATTCCCCCAGCCCAAAGATGGACAAGCTTTTGTTAGCTACTCACTGCCACTCCCCCTAGTCAACTCCTGCAGCACGTGTGCTGCTAGTCAAGCCCAGGTCATCAGAATCATAGTCTTGGCTTCATCCTTCTATGCCACAGAACTTTTTATGACACTTCCTATTGATTTGCCTTATTTTCTGTCAAAATATTCAGTCAGATTTCAAAAGCCTGACATAATGAGTGTGGGTCAACTGAGGCTGCCCACTGTCCCGAAAAAGTGCAATCTACTCCACTCCTAGGGAGTGAGATAAATGATTTGTAATGCCAAGATATTGAACTAAATGGAGTCTTGCTATGCCCAACAAGTTAATGGGATTCAGTAATATTTTCTATTGCTGAATGTTCTTACCTATTCCAAGAGTAGTGCTAAATCTGCCCAAGGATTCAGTGGGCCACTGAGTCCAGCCAAGAATCTTGGGTGCAGCCACTCCATCTATATATCAGACCTGGTATTATTGGCAGGGAATCTGCCTGCAATACCAGGCCCAGTAAACAGGTGGAGCTACATGGCCAATAGGCCAACTAGATCAGCAGCTCCATCTGTAGAGCAGAAAGGTAAATGAAAGCATGACAGTCTGCATGGCCTTCATGCCTGCATTCACATTATTCAAGAAGAGAAATGAACATCAGAGACCAGTAGTCTACAAGAGAAATCAATCTCTTTTTAATTAAAGTGATGCAAGCTATCTTGAATGGAGTTTGGGGTATGCCTCACAGTATATATCCTTAGACCCATGCTCCCCCCTGACTCCTAACTTATACTGTACATCTCCAAGTGTATGTCGAACTAAATACTGTGGGCAATCTGATTTCCCATCAGGTGCTGCCTGTAGTACTTAGTCCCAAATGCAGGTAGAATAGCTGCTTCACTGGTACCTTCATTTGAATGGGATTCTCCAATTAGTCAGACTTGCGCATTGGTAAACACAAATGTACAATGCTGCCTTTTATCAGTGTGCCCAGTTCACCCATCAAGATTCATCCTACAAGTACATTATTCTTTCAGTTACCAGTAACCACTGTTTTCTGAATTGTGCCCAAGATCTATCTTGCACTTTGTGGGCTTTAAGTAACAAATGATTAGGTGTGCCAGCACAACCCTTTCTGAATCTCTCCTTCTATAACAATCTTCTCTAAATATTTCATCTCTTTATTCTTCATTCCCTGACAAAACCTATCAAAAGGACAAAGTATAAATCATTTTCTCTTAGCAAAAACATACTCTGTGCTTTAATGTTAACATATTTTTCATTATTATACACTTCTATTCCAATGTTTAAACTTCTTCCCATATTCCTAGCTATCTGTTCCCATTCCCTTTACATTTTCAACAGCATTTGTGCTGTTTCTCTCCACTTCTCATATTTCACATATTCCTCACCCATTCCTCTTTACTAAAACTTGTCAAAATGTCCTGCATACATTTAAAAAAGAAAAAACACTACTTTTATATTAAAATGCAGAATTCAAATAGTGTCTTTTTATCTAACATGAAACAAACTGTTGCAGCTCTCAGCTCTGAAAGTGCAACCAATGTTAATTTAATTCTTCCAAAACCCCTTACCCTCACACTACCTGAGTATCAACGAAACTCACACACTTTAATAAATACTTTATAAACACTCTTAAAATCATGTGATAAATAAAACTAACCAATGAAATACATTTGGCCCATACCACCCATTTTTCAGAATGAGGTTCAAAAGTATATTACTTGTTACTAAGCAGACAACTTAGAAAACTGAAGACACACTATTCTTTTAAAATTGCATCTTGATTTTAAAATGCATTTTATATTGAAATGGTCATTTAGAACAGCAAGAGAGCTGGTGCGTAGTATAATTTGCTAGTAGAGAGTGCTATAGTTTCCATTTGATTACTTAAATGACCATGCATTTGGGAAGGACAACCCCTGTAGTCTCTTAATCTTGCTCTATTCCATCCCTCTTCACTAACAAAAAAATATATATTTATACTTTATTCAGATGCTCTTACTGTAACTGTCTTCTACCTTCTGTATTACCTTAGTTTGCTGTTCTGTGGGCTCTTAAGTGCTCAAGTGCTCCTACTCTGCACTTATAACTGCTTGTTAGTAGCTTAATTAGATTTCTGTGCTGTTCTAAGCATCTTAGTTTTGGTTTTAGCACTTGTGCTTCAGGCCAGTTATTTTACATTTAGGGTTTTTGTGGACAAACCCTGCTATCCCTAAGTCCACCAAGTATTCAGAGCACTATGTCTGGACAATTCCCAGCAGCTTCCCCTGCCAGTCTGATCGACATGGGCTTACTGAGACAGTGTAGCAACTGCCTCACGTTCACAGACAGTCCCTTCTCCTAGCACATAATTCTTCTACTTACGAGAAATGCATCTACCTCATTAAGCTGGAATCCATGATCTCTCACACCACAGTCAGTACTCCTGACAAAGAGTAGATTGCCAGCACAAACACCACATCACCCACATCATAGAGTCACACACCCACCTATGCGGGGTTCCTCAACAAAAACATACTTAAACAACAGAGACCCCCAAAATGCACTCACAAACATTCCACACACAATGCCAATCACATCACACAAAGTAGTCAACACACCAGTGTCTCACAAACACAGCCCAGTATGCATAGCAATAAACCAATGCAGTCCATAAGGTATAACAATAAACCAAACATACTAGTCATTGATGACTCAGTAGTGAGACACACTGATGTCCCCCTCATCAGGCTCAACAAGGAGAAGGTCACGGTCAGCTGTTTGTCAGGCACTAGAATCTGCCACATCACGCATGCACTTAAGTCTCTCCACAACAGGTGCAAATATGACTCTGTCATTGTCCATGTTGGTGTGAATGATTTGAGATGTACCTCCCTGGACTATATGAAGAGAGACATGATTGAGCTCTCAGAGTAGCAGGTGTGGCCCCTAGCCCTGAGCAGCATCCTACCTTCACTGAGAATGATGCCACAATACCAACAAAAAATGACTGACTTCAACAATTGACTTAGTTTCTGCTGTCTTTCCAAGGGGATCCAGTATCTGTCTGCCTGGGATGACATGGTTGACAGGTCTCATTGCTTTGCTAGAGATGGCCTCCACTTGTCACCCCTGTGGTTCCGGATCTTGGCCTTGGCTCTTGCCTCCCCCATTGTGCATTTTTTAGGCTAAGTCCCAAAGACAAATCTTCCAACATGAAAGATCTGTCAAAAAGCAAATTGAAGGCCATGCTGCTCAATGCTAGCAGCCTTAATCTGAAAATGCACTCACTGGAGGCTCTCCTCACACTGGAAGATCCGATGTCTGTGCAGTCATGGAAACCTGGTTCAGGACTGTGGAGAGCACCCCTGCCTTACCAGGCTATCCCTCATTCCACACTTTCTGACCACAAAATGAGGTTGGAAATACTAAGGGTGGTGGAGTCTTCATTAAAGACAGGCACACCTCCAGACTCACTAGAATTACTCCAGGTGCAACAGACAGTTGGGAAGACACCCATCCAAAGTTATAGCCAGCTATAGACCCCTCTCCATGTCTTAGGACACCCACTCCTCCTACCTGGACCTACTTGACATCCATCAAGGTACCCCCTAACACCCTGATCCTTAGTGACTTCAACTATCCCACCATAGACTGGGTGAACTATTCCTGCACTAAAGGACTCACCCAATGATTCCTTGACTTCATCAACTCTAACGCACTAGACCAGCTGGTCTAATTCCCCACGAGGTGAGATAATATACTGGACTTGGTTCTCACCAACATGGGTGATCGCTGCACCACTCCCATAGTATGTTCTTCG
Organism: Protopterus annectens; assembly: GCF_019279795.1. Classification (NCBI taxonomy): domain Eukaryota; kingdom Metazoa; phylum Chordata; order Ceratodontiformes; family Protopteridae; genus Protopterus; species Protopterus annectens. The sequence goes on along the minus strand of NC_056736.1, from coordinate 312,744,250 downwards.
CTGGTGAGATCAGATCATCAGTCTGTCTCATTTGAAGTTTCTATCCCTCCCAACCCCTCCCCAGCTGTAACCAGGCTAAAAAACTTCTCAAAAGCTGACTACACCCTCCTAAGGGAGGTATCAGCAGCTTCACATCACTGCCCCCCTCATAGGATGCAGACAACTATGCCGAACAGTACACTAGTGCAGTATACAAGCACCTGTACAACTGCATGGACTCACCCATACCCAACAGAACTAAAACCTGCTCCTCAAGGAAACACATACCTTTCTGGTGGACATCCTCTATCAACAGGCTTTACAACAAAAGGAAGAAACTGTTGTCCAAGGGTAAAAAGGAACAAATTCCAAATCAGAAAATCTCCCTCCTCTGCCTCAACAAGCAAATTAGATCACTAGTGAAAAACTCCATAGCCAATTATGAGTTGAAACTAGCTTCCGAACCAAAGGGATACCACAAGTCCTTCTTCAGTTACTTTAGGAATCTGCATGGCAAAGCCCAAGTTTGATCCAAATTAGTACTTAATGGTACCACTTACACTGATCCTGCCAACTTAGCCAACCTGCTAGCTGACCAGTTCAGCGCAAACTTCACCCCTTATCACCTCCCAAAGGCCCAGTTGACATCCCCAATACTTGTCCCACACCTCACATCTCCATAGATCAAGTGTTAAAGGCCCTACCCAAGGCAAAGAACACAGCTTCCATGGGACCTGATAATATCCTAGGCTGTATTCTGCACCATCTCCAGTAAGAACTATCTTTGCCATTGAGCACCCTATTCAACCACAACATAATTACAGCCTTCACTCCAGCAGAGTGGAGAACCGCCATTGTCATCCCCTTGCACAAAGGTGGTGCCACTACTGACCCAGGAAACTATCACCCCATTAGCTTGACAAGTCTGATCTGTAAAGCCATGGAGTGTATTATTATGGATCTCATAAACAAGGATATAGGCAATCTCCAAACACTCGACCCCACACAATTTGGATTTGTCAGGGGCAGATTTTGTCTATTGAAGCTAATGACTTCTTTGAGACTGTCACCAAGGCCCTGGATGAGGGAAAGTCAGTACGTACAGCTTACCTTGACCGGCCAAGGCCTTTGACACAATCCCTCACTCGGGCTTCATTGAAAAGCTAACAGAACTTGGTGCTAATCCCTATCTTGTCAGATGGGTGGCCATCTGGCTCACAGATAGGACACACAAGGTCAAAATAGGCACTACCACCTCCAACAGCAGATCCGTCACTAGTGGTATTCCCCAGGGATCAGTCCTGGGATCCCTACTGTTTGGCATCTACTTCTCAGAGATCCAGGCAAAGACCAAAGGTCTGTGGCTGACCAATTTTGCAGATGACTGTAAGTTGGGTGCTGTCACTGACTCCCCAAATGACATTAACATACTGCAAGAGGGTCTCACAGCTACAAATAACTAGTGCCAAAGTCATGGCCTTAAGTTAAATGCAAACAAATGTATTATCATACCATTCAGCAAAAACAGTGCCCCTACTGATTACCACATCAACAGCAACCCCAGAATGCATGGTGAGAGACCTGGGTACTCAGGTTGACAACTATCTGACATTCAACCATCATGTGGTGGCAGTGGTCAGAAAAGCCTTTTACTTGGTTCATCTCATAAGTATAGAGATTGCATCCAGAAAAAAGGAGGTTATTACCTCTCTGTACTCCTCCCTCATTAGACCTGTAATTGAGTATAATGCCCCATTTGGTATGTACCTCTCCAAACACCTGCACCAACTGGAAAGGCCACAGAAATACCTCACAAAGGCAATCCATGGCCTCCAACACCTGTCCTAGGTGGACATACTCAAATCACTATCACTTTATTTGGTATCATACAGATTGCTCATAGGTGATCTGTGTCTCGACTACAAGGCAATATCGGACCCTGCCCTACTCAAGATGCTCCATATCCATAAGTCTAACTCCTTGCGTATTACGCACTCAAAAGGCCTAAATCTATTATGCAACATCAACAAAATCTGCTGGAGAGACAAGTTTGTCTCCCAGAGGCTGCCCTGTCTCTGCAATAGACTTTCCATACATGTCAAACAGAGTACCTCGCTAATCCTATTCAAGCACAACCTTGATGAGTGGATGGGAAACCACAAATTTGTCCCAGGGGTTCCACCTTTGTCCCTTATTGACAGGGGAACAGGTGCTGACTGAGGTTTCTTTTTTGGGGATAAACTCTTGGCTAGGCTTGTAAGGACCCCAGGGCCATTAGCCTAGTAACCTCCTATGATCCTGAGATGATCCTATGTCTCAGTTCTTGTGTTACTTTGTCAAGTACATAAAATATAAACCTTCTAAAACCAGTACAGCTTTCTGAATGTTTGATTGAGGCATTGTTTTTGTGCTAGATTTTGATGATATCTATATCTATATATGTCCACTAATTCTCAAGTTTGAAATCATATGTAAATTTTGCTTGCATAAAACGCATCACAGTTTGTACATTATTTATTATTTATTTATTGACATTTGTTGACTGGGAAAATCCACTGGACTTGAGACACATTTTCAGTGGAGGCCCGGGGAGAAAATCTCCAAGTTACATGAAAATCATTACGTGAATTTGTAAGGAAACAAATTTATAAATATAAAGCAAGTAAAATAATACAGAAAACTATCTAAACAGCAAATATGTTGTAAAAAGGCACAATACAGTAACAATGGAACATTAGCATGTATGAAAATTATACAGTTAGAAATATTTAACAATAGAGCTCAATTTTTTTTTGGGGGGGGGGGGATAGGAAAAGGGAAAGATAGAATTAGCGAGTTAAACTTAAAGGTAAGACAGACATAGTTAGAATCTTATAGCTAGGTAGTGGGAATAAGTAGATTATAGGTGGCATATATTTAATGGTAGTATTAAAAGTAGAAAGTGACAGAGAAAAGAAATGTGTTAAGATGGTTGTATTGATGTGTGGACTATGATACTAAAGATTAGGGATAACTCATATGGTGTAACGGTATGACATATACAAAAGTATATTTGCTATGTGAAACAGTTTTGCTATATTAAGGAGGTTGCGGATATGTGTTGCATGCGCAGCTGGGGTTATCAGAGAGATGCTGTTTTAAGTTTTCTTTTAAAGGAGATTATGTTGTCTAATTCTGTAACTGATGATGGGAGGGTGTTCCACAGCTTAGTTATGGAATGGGAATAGAGGTTGCTACCTGCTCTTTTACTAGGTTTTGATACTTTACGTGTTTGTTGTTAGAGCGTAGATATTTGGATGGGACGTAAGGTTCAATGATATTTTTCAGGGAAGGGCAACACTCGGGTTTATAAATGAGTTTATGGCCAAAGGTAAGTTGTGTATAATGTAGGTAATGTCCAAATTCTAGCCAGTTTAGTTCTTTAGTGGCCTGGCAATGGTGGGTGTGATCTGGTTGGGCTGATGCAAATTTTGCAATCTTATAATAACAGAACAGTAGTTTGTGTTGCAAAGAGTTGTGGAGATTGGTGAAGATAGGAGACCCATACAGTAAGGTTGGAAGGAGAAGACTTTTTAAAAGTTTTATTCGGATGGATTTGTCTAAGTATTGTTTGTTTCTGTAGAGTTTGCCTAATTTGAAGTGTCTTTTTTATTGTGTTATTAATATGCAAGTCAAAGCTAAGTTTGCTGTCAATAGTAATTCCTAGCAGTTTGGCCTGATTTACTAACTCTATTGGGGTTTTGTTTATGGAGAATATAGTAAAGTCTGTGGGAACAGGTTTAGATGCAAAGATGAGTAGTTTAGATTTATTAGGGTTACGTAATAGCTGTGATGGTTTAGCCAGAGTTCTATGGACATAAATGCCTTTTGTGTTAACTTTTGGAGGTCAGAGAAGTTATTGGAGGTACAGATAATGGTTGAATCGTCTGCATATTGTATGGTAGTATAGTCAGTGGGAACTTTCTTTAGGTCATTTATAAAAATGTTGAATAGTAGGGGTCAGAAGACTGACCCCTGGGGCACTCCTATGTTATTTGGGAGAAAGCTAGAGAGGTTATTTAGCCATTTTACGGATTGCTGTTGGTTATCCAAGTAACTAGTGAACCAGGTGGCATGAGAGCATCCTAGTGAGTGGAGCTGCTGGATACGTTTGATGTGGGAGACTGTGTCAAATGCTTTTGAGAGATCCAATAACAGGAGTGATGTAAGTAGGTTACTATCTAGGGCATTATAGATGTAATTTGTGAAGGAGACTAGGGCAAAAATGGTACTGTGGGATGATCGAAAACCAAGTTGTGAAGGGGATAGTAGGTTGTTAGTGGTTAGATATTCAACCAGTTGTTTGTGGATGAATTTTTTCCATTATTTTAGATAGAGGGGACAGTATGGAAATGGGTCTAAAATTAGATAGATCATGAGGGTTTCCACCTTTATGAAGTGGGGTGATTATTGATTTTTTCCAGAGCTGGGGGGGCTGTGTGTTCTGCAAGTGATCGGTTTATAAGGATACTTACTGGTAAACATATTGCCTTAGCACTAATTTTGAGGTATACTGGGGGGAGATTATCAGCGTATAAGGAGCCTGGTTTCAATTTGCCAAGTAATGTTTGTATTTGAGAGGTTGCTACAGGTTGGAGGTTAAAAGATGGCATGGAGCTGATATTGGCTTTGAGGTATGATGGATGGGTTAATGGGGGTTGGGGTATTGCCTGCATTTACTAATGTAAGGATAATATCAATAAAGTTTTTATTAAATATTTCACTGATTTCAACTGGGCTTTTGTCTGGAAATGGAGATGGGTTTTGGGTGCTGCCAGGATTTATAATGAGTTGACAGATTTCCAGAAAAGTTTGGTATTATTACTGTGGGTGTTTATTTGTTGGGAGAAGTAGGTCTTTTTGTCCTGATTAATGGGCTGTTTTGCTTTGTTTATAAGTATTTTGAAGGCAGTTTCGTTGGGTGGGGTCTTATCCTTTCTCCATTTGTGCCATGCTCAGTCTCTATTAATCAATAGTTGTTTGGTTGATTTAGATAGCCAAGGAGCATGGTTATGTTTAACTCTCTTTTTTCTTATGGGGGCTATGGAGATAAGGGTTTCTAGGAAGACAGTATTGAAATAATGTACTGCTTCATCTAAGGGAAGATATTTCAATGGGTTCCAGTTTAGTGTTTGTAATAGGTTGCAAATGTGAGACTGGCTAAAACTGGCTAGATTTCTGGTATATTTGTATGTATGAATGCTTGGAGTGAAGGTTGATAGTCTGCGTATCAGGGCTGGTAAGTGGTCACTTAGAGTGTTGGGAAGAGTGTTGGGATTGGAGTAGTACTGTGGGTGGGATACTAATATTCAGTCTAGGGTGGATTCAGGGTGATTGTTTGTTGTGTGTGTTGGGGGTTGTATAATTTGTGTAAATTTGAAAAGATTGATGGAGTTTGTGGAGTCGCTTTGTGTTAGTTTAAGCCAATTTATATTAGTGTCACCGAGGATGATGGTTTAATTTGACATGTAGTGGTTAGCCCATGATAGGAAGTCTTCCAGTGTTGGGATAGTGGAACCTGGAGGAATATATATAGATGGTGGCAATAGATATTTGTTTATGGTTGTTGAAAAATAGTGATGCTTATAGGATTTCAATATTATTGAAAGTGGGAATGATTTTTGGGTGGGGTACTATGTTTAAGTGGTTACGATATATTAATACCAGGCCTCTCCCCTTTCTTATGAAGTCTATCTTTTCGTAATATTTGATATCCAGGGGGGAAGTATTTCTGAGTCAGATATCTGGGGTTTGAGCCAGGTTTCTGTTAGAGCAACTATATCAGGTGTATACTGTGTAAGCCATGCATGGAAGTCTGCTACTTTGTTGCAGATACTATGGATGTTTAATGTCATGATGCAAAGGTATTTTGGTGTTTTCACTGAGAGTGATGCAGAGTTGTTAATATGTTGGGTGGGAGAGGGTCCAGGGTTTGGATGAATATCTACACTTTGGCATAATAATGTGAAGATAGTGGTTTGGATTGTGGGTGAAATGTAGTTAAGTATGGAGTATGCATATGAGATGTATAATTGTTTGATTTTAGGTATATTAAAATGCAGTTTGGTCTTGAAAGTGGTGGTGTCTCTGTGAATGAAGAGTGATGGTGAAATACCAGAGTAACTATTTTGAGTTGAGTTATGGTATATGTATGCTGTAGTTTTTGTTGGGGTTAGTTGATGTAGTATGGTGTTGCGAGAAGTGAGGTGGTAGAGAGTAAGTAGGTTAAAGAAGGTTGGGGATGTTAATAGTAGAGTGTGCATGATGTGAGATGTAGGAGGGCTTTAGCTGTTTTGGGTGTGGGATGTGTGTGGAATTTGAAGAAGTAAGGGGGGCTTAGAGTCTATGAGGAGGTTGGAAGGAGTGGCCTGTGATGTATAAAGTTAGAGACAGTGGGGGCGGGAGGGAATTGGGGGCAGGGTAGGGGAGCAGAGTGAGCGAAGCAAACGGAGCGGGATTGCTTGCCCCTACAGGGCTGAGAGTGAAAACTATCAGTGGAGGACTAAGGAAAGGTATGTGGAATCAAGCATTTAACTTTATTGAGTGGGGTTATCAATGATACACTTATGGGGGTGACTGTGCACTAAACCTAATTAATAGGGTTGGTTAGGTATTTTAATATGTTTGCAACAATTATTTAACTGGGATAAATGAGTTAATGTAAAATATTAGTAGGCTGAAATATAGGCAGGCAGAGCCATGTAGTCGTGACTATGATGAATACATCCCCCCTTACTATATATACTAACTCCAGGATCGCACTACAGTGGGGAAAAGGACATATACCTTTCAACAAACTGAGTATCAGTCAAGTGAGCTTTTAGTCAAGTGTGCTCCTTCAAATGAGTTTCAGTCTAGTGAGCTTTCAATCAAGTGAAATAGACCTCTATATATATATATATATATATATATATATATATATATATATATATATATATATATATATATATATGTATCTTCTTCTTCTTCTTCTTTTTCCCGGTTAGGGGTCGCCACAGCAGATCACCTGTCTGCTCATGATTGGCAGTGGAGTTTTACAGTGTCGAGTTTCCAGCCCGACGCCCAACCTTCTACAGAAGGCACACACATGCACACACTCACACCTAGGGACAATTTAGAGTGTCCAATCTACCTACAGCATGTCTTTGTGATGTAGGAGGAAACCGGAGCACCCGGAAGAAACCCACGCGACCACAGGGAGGACATGCAGACTCCACACAACGCTAATCGCTGCACCACCGTGGCCACCTATATATATATATATATATATATATATATATATATATATATATATATATATATATATATATATATATATATATAGGTGTGTGTGTGTGTGTGTGTGTGTGTGTGTGTGTGTGTGTGTGTGTGTGTGTGTGTGTGTGTTTGTGTGTGTGGCAGGGGTGGGAAAGGCCACAGCCCCATTTGTAAGGTGTATAGTGGGTGAAGACCCCATTACAAACATGACAGAAAGGTGTAAAAAGTAAGTTTCACAACCTGCTGCTTTTCTGTTTGAATTGCAGTTTATTTTTTTTTAGAATGTCAAGAATCTCCCATTCAGATCTCAGCTATCAACTATCCAGAATTTCACAGAATGTCCAGGTTTTCACCTCATAATTTTGATCTATTTCAAATACAATTTTTTGGTTTTCTGGCAAATTATTAACTACTGAAATCACTAAATAATAATAGACATTTGAGTTTCAGACTTAATGCCCTTCAGAAAATGCACACTAAAGCAAAGCTATTATTCTAGCTGTTATCTAAGTATAGAAAAGCAATATTTAAAATCTGTCCCAAAATTTGGACCTTTTATTCCCCATTATTTTTGGCTTTGGCCAGATGTCTTCCACTAAGAGGTTGAGATGTATGAGTCACACTTCTCATGGAGGCCAAGTAATCAATGTTGGTTTGCACATTCAGGTCAGTTAGATAGCAGCTCACCCCACTGCAAAGATCAGTCACAAACCAGGGGGAAGAATCCAACATGAAAGCAAGAAAAAACACTCTCCAAGCAATGCATGCACTGTACATGGCACTGGAGAATACAAAGAAGCATGAATGGTAGTGGGCTTGCATTGTGGGTTCCACTCATTAGGTTGTCACATAAAACTCTGTAGGCCATGGTTAAAAAAATACAATTCAGTGCTCATGACTACACAGATGATGGCCTTTCCACTTCCCCACCCTTACCCTAGCACCCAAAGAGTTGAAACAAATGGGTAGACAGAAGCACAAGGCTTGATTGTTCACATGTGGGGGAGATAATAAGTAAATCATTAGTATGGACCATTCCTCAGGCATAACCAAAATACATACAGATAAGTGTGTGTGTGTGTGTGTGTGTGTGTGTGTGTGTGTGTGTGTGTGTGTGTGTGTGTGTGTGTGTGTGTGTGTGTGTGTGTGTGTACGGCTTAGTAAACTCAGCAACTGTTTGTTTAGTTGACAACTTTCTTCCCTGTACCATTTGGTTGACAAGAAGACTGACTAACAGAGGTATCAAATCACTGTAACACCAGTGTAGAGGAATATACTCTTTTCCTGTTATTGTGCAATCTTGGAATAGGTATATAGAAATACCAAGAGGGTGTGAGTGGGCATATCAAACATGTTTTTGATTTTGCTTGCTCCAAAGTTATATCTTGGAGCATTGGAATTGTACAGTCAGTTGTCTGAGACTGAGCTTTTTTTGTTGATGTTATATAAGTTGATTTACTGTTGATCTACTTTGAAGAAGATCAACATACATAGACCCATGGATAGATATAAGTGTGTGTGTGTGTGTGTGTGTGTGTGTGTGTGTGTGTGTGTGTGTGTGTGTGTGTGTGTGTGTGTGTGTATATACATACATATATATATATATATATATATATATATATATATATATATATATATATATATATATATATATATATATAGGTAGCTAGATAGATACAGATATATAGATATATACAAATGGGTCCATGTCAGATGGACGAAAACCCAGATCACCGACGACCACATCGCCGAAACGACATCGCCGACAACATGCATCTCCGACAATGATAAGTCAATGTATTACAGAGCGCTGTGCCCCCACACCCTCCCTACTTAAATATACCAACTCCGAGATGGTACTACAGTGAGGGAATGGGAATAACTCCCATTGTGCACTACTCACAGTTGTCAGGGATGCATGTTGTTAGTGATGTCATCTCGGCGATGTGGTCATCTGTGATCTGGGTTTTCGTCCATCTGACATGAACCATACAAATATATATATATATATATATATATATATATATATATATATATATATATATATATATATACACAGATATATATAGATAGGTTTACTATCATAATTTCAAAAAATAAAAAAAAGTGTACTTATTAGCAAAGTCTTTCGCCGAAAGTACACAATATTGAATGTCCCTAATGTTGGGAAACAGCTGTTAATGTCAAAAATGTAAAAACAGAAAAGTAAGCCAACGTATCCGCTAAATCCACAGAGATGAACCACCACTTAGAAATATTAAATGATTGCAAGCTTTATTCCAAAGATAAAACTGTGTTAAAAGGTTAGCGCTTTCGTTTAAATAAATGTTAAACTTCTTCAGACATCATTTTTAAATGTTTCCCATTTTAAATACAAATCCTTATAATGACATAATTTCCTCTCAATCAAGTAACATCTAATTTAAAGCAATATTCAGTTTAAAACAATGCTGCCCCATTCATGCATAGAAAGACCTTGTTCAACTCTGGATTCATTATAAATTATCTATATGTTTCCTTTATAAACCACATTTATTTTATCGTACTTCTTTTTAACGCATTCAAGCTTCAAAATTGGAGTTATAGAGCTCCGTTCATTAATTCCTGGCCAGCTGTCTGCTTGTAACCTTACTTGCCATTCGAGCTCTCTCAGTTCTAATAGCAAGCCCCATGCTTTTTTGTCATCTATTACTACGCTGTCAATAATGGTGTAGATAAATTGATGCCCCAGATGATCTTTTACATGCTTAGCTAAGGCATTAGATAAATTAATTTTTCTAATAGCATATTCGTGCTCATATACACGTTGGGAGAATTTTCTCTCCGTTTTTCCTATATAAAAAGCTAAACATGAGTTGCACTTACTTAAATATACTACTGCCTTAGATTCACAACTGTATTTTCCTTTTATCATATATATTTTTTGTCTCATAATAAATTCATTATTTATTTCTATTTTATGGCACCATTTACATGCACCACATCTTCTTATGCCGTGCAAAATGCTTTCACTATAATTCTCTTTATACTGAAGTAATTCTTTTAAGTTTTTCCCTCTCCTTTTCGCAATGCATGGCTTTACTCCTAATATATTTCTAAGCTCTTCTTCTTTATTTAATATAACCCAGTTTTTTTTCAAAAATCCATTTAAGTGGTCTGAAGTCGTCACTGTATGTTATAATCAGTGCATCTGAAAACTTGTGATTATTTCTTTCAACTGCATCCTGTATTCTGGATGAATCATGATTATCTATTGTTATTTCTTCTATTTCATATGTACTCATATTCACTTAAAATGTTTTCCCTATGTAAAATAGGTTTAAAATGACCTCTGTCTCTTTTGATTCTAACTTCTTCTATAATTTCATCAATGAATTCACCAGGGTATGCCCTAGCACAAAACATAGACCATAAATTAATACATTCTTCAATGAAATTTTGTTCTTTTGTTATCATCCGGGCAGCTCTAACTACCTGCCCTTTTATCACAGATCTTTTTTGATGTGCTGGATGTGAACTGTTATAGTGCAGTAAGCTGTTCGAGTAAGTTTCCTTCCTATATATCTGAGCTATGTATCTTTCCTCTGTGTTATCTTTTATGAGTTTAATATCTAAATATTCCATAAAATCAAGCCTAACTTTCCATGTAAATTTTAAAAAGGTTGTCGTTCCATTAATATACTTAAGAAATTTTTCCAGGATACTTCTAGACCCTTTCCAAATTATACTTATATCGTCTTGAAATCTGAAATAAGATTTAAGATATTTATGGAACTCAGTATTAAACACATATTTCCTTTCCCAATATGCCATGATGGTATTCGCGTATGCTCCCCCACATGGTGATCCCATCACAATGCCTCTATTTTGCAAATAGTAGTTACCATTAAACACAACATAGTTATTATTCAAAACTAATTCTAGCATCTCTGTCAGTAAATTAGCTTTATCCTGGGGTATATTATTTGTATGTAACATCTCATTGGTCCATTCAACTCCTATGTCCTGCGGAATGACTGTATATAAGTCACATACATCAATAGTGATCAATATGTCTTCCTTGTTGTATTCTGTGCTATTCATGTGTTGTAAAAAGGACCAAGTGTCCTTGCATATTTGCTCCACATTTCTCAAAATGTGTTTTAATTCAAAGTCAATATATTTTGCACATGCCGATGTGATGGAATCTCTTCCATCAACTAGTGGTTGCATGGGTGGATTGTTGATAGATTTATGTATTTTTGGTATCCCAAAAAATACTGGAACTCTAGGAGGTGAAACATTTAAATAATTATACAAATCTATATCAATCCTTCTATCTATAAACATGTCATTTAATTACATGTAAACTTTTTTGTATGCTCCATTCAATTCATTTAAGGAAACTTTTTGATACGTATCCGTATCCAAGATGTCTTGCATTCTGTTGTTATAGTCATATAAATCCATAATAACTGCTCCCCCTCCCTTATCCGGTTTCATTATTCGTATTTTTTCTTTCTGTAAATATGATAATGTGAACTGTTCATTTTCACTTAAATTTTTCACAATTTTCTTATCACATTTATACTTATTCAAGTTCTTAAGATCTATTTCACATATCTTTTCATAAACTGACAATCGGGGATGGAGGGGTGGATTATATGTACTACTAATACTATACATACTACTATGTCTCAGTATTCTGCTTTTATACAACTTCAAATTAATTTTCCTTAAGTATAGTTTTAAATCTAAAACAGTGTTCATAAAATTGCTTTGTACTGCAGGGACAAATGTCATCCATTTAGCAAGTAAATCTGCTACTTCACCATCAACATGCACATTTGAAAAATTATACACTTTAAAATCTTTATTTTCATTATGCACTATAACACATTAATTTTCACTTCTAGTATTAGAATCAACATCAACAGTACTGATCATATCATTTTGTTCATGTTCATAAATATTCAAGTCCTCCATTGTTTGTTTTTGGGCCTCGCCCCTTGAAACCCCGCTTGTTGCTGGTATCCATATTGTTGTGGGTTATTTTTATTATTTTTAATCTTCTCCGATCTCCTCAAGGTTGGGTAATTCTGATCATAGAAGTTCTGGTTGTCACTATGCCTCTGCATTTCTTCAGCTTCTATTATACTTTCATGTGCTACTACTTTTTTGTTTTTATTTTTATTGTTATTATTCCAGTTCTGGGAAATTGAGGGTCTCGGGTATGCTAAACCATTTGCATACTCATTTATGTCTCTTTCCAGTTTACCAGTTTTTCCACTCTTAAATCTATCAATATGTTGGTCTATACTGTTATAAATTCGGAGATGTTCATATTTACATTGCTCGTATTGATTATCTTCCCTAATGGCATTATCCAAGACTGCCACCTCTTTGCTCAGTTCATCTATTTTTTTCTTATTATATTTTACGAGCAATTCTAACAGTTCATAACCGAATCTATCGAATAACTTAAGCAAATTGATATGTAATGCAGAGTTTTCTATCAGCCCTGTGGGGAAGCGCCACATACGCAACCCCTTAGGGATGACTTTTACTCTGATACATTCAACTAGGTAAGCATTCTCCAATTGTAGCTTTTTACATTGCATAAGCTTATTATCAAAATCAGAGAGCTTACCGTTTATTGTCCCTTCTCCTTGAGTTCCTTTAAAGGAGAATGCTGTTGTTAACCAGTCATTTAATTTCGGCACCTCTCTCCTCACGCCATTATTACTGAAATTCGGTCGATTTTTTTCCATTGCGCATGCTCCATTTCCTTGATTCACACCATGGATGGTTAGTAACTCCTCATTAGTGTTCACGCTACTGGACCCAGGAAAACTTTGCTGTGACCTTAGACATTGCGGTGTAAAATCAAACATGACTTCTGAGTTAATGTTGTTGGTTTTATTGATGTTTTGAGCAGACTGCCTGCCAATATTACCAGTATTTCCGCTCATACCCATCGTTTCATAGATGTTATCGATACGTTGTGTCAACTGCATGATTAGGGCTGTTAACTGTCCTATAGACCCTTTGGTCCCTCCACTTACTGGTCGGTCTTTGGGTAAATTGTTCTCTTGGGAATCAGTTGACCTGTTGCCGCTTTCCATAATAAACTAAATAAAAAAAAGACAAACTGCACTGATGAACTTGCAAAAACAAAAAAGGAAGGCAACATATCAGCTAAATCCACAGAGATGAACCACCACTTAGAAATATAAAATGATTGCAAGCTTTATTCCAAAGATAAAACTGTGTTAAAAGGTTAGTGCTTTCATTTAAATAAATGTTAAACTTCTTCAGACATCATTTTTAAATTTTTCCCATTTTAAATACAAATCCTTATAATGACATAATTTCTTCTCAATCAAGTAACATCTAATTTAAAGCAATATTCACTTTAAAACAATGCTGCCCCATTCATGCATAGAAAGACCTTGTTCAACAATAGATTCATTGTAAATTATCTATATGTTTCCTTTATAAACCACATTTATTTTATCTTACTTCTTTTTAATGCATTAAGCTTCAAAATTGGAGTTATAGAGCTCTGTTCATTAATTCCTGGCCAGCTGTCTGCTTGTAACATTACTTGCCATTCGAGCTCTCTCAGTTCTAATAGCAAGCCCCATGCTTTTTTGTCATCTATTACTACGCTGTCAATAATGGTGTAGATAAATTGGTGCCCCGGATGATCTTTTACATGCTTAGCTAAGACATTAGATAAATTAATTTTTCTAATAGCATATTCATGCTCATATACACGTTGGGAGAATTTTCTCTCCGTTTTTCCTATATAAAAAGCTAAACATGATTTGCACTTACTTTGAATATTGCTTTAAATTAGATGTTACTTGATTGAGAGGAAATGATGTCATTATAAGGATTTGTATTTAAAATGGGAAAAATTTTAAAATGATGTCTGAAGAAGTTTAACATTTATTTAAATGAAAGCACTAACCTTTTAACACAGTTTTATCTTTGGAATAAAGCTTGCGATCATTTTATATTTCTAAGTGGTGGTTCGTCTCTGTGGATTTAGCTGATACATTGCCTTCCTTTTTTGTTTTTGCAAGTTCATCAGTGCAGTTTGTGTTTTTTTATTTAGAATGTCAAAAATGTCACTCACCACTTTTTCGACACTTAACAGCAGTCCCGCCTTTCCCTTAACTCCCTAACTAGCTAGCCTAAAATCCCGTTAATGCAGGGGGGCAAGCCCCCTTGCACCACCCCCCCACACACACACACACCCCTAACTTAATATTCCAACTCCAAGATCGCACTACAGTGAGGAAAGGGATGTATTTTCCTAACCGCACTGTACCGCAATCCCTTTACATGAGCGAATGTTATAATTGTGAATGCACAGTCCATTCGCAATTATAACGTTCGCTCACGTACTTTGCCGAAATATGAAGTATTCGAACATCTGTTTTTCGAATACTTCATAGCCATGCAATTGCACAGAGAAATTTTAATGGTAAACTATATAGATATATACAAATATGTGTATATACGTGTATATATATATATATATATATATATATATATATATATTTATTTTATTTATTTTTATTTTATTTTACATTTGTTGACCGGGCTAGTCCAGCTGGATCAATGTCCATTTTCAGTGGAGGCCCGGGGAGAAAAGCTCCATTGGTTAAAACAAGATTAGAGAATACAAATACACATAAAACAAAAGCTTTAAGCATAAAGGATAAGAAGATTTTAGTATAGGTAATACACATCTAAGAGTAAAAAAAATATCCAAAACAAGAAAATATTTGAGTAAATGGTTAACGACTTTCAATACAAAATTTGATAGTATCTAGTCATACAGTGTATCAATACATTATTTGAAAAAATGGTAGACAATATAAAATTTTTTTTTTTTTATACAACATATGTGAGATCAGTAATATCTACAAAGATGTTATATCAGAGGAAGTCTATCAGGATTTCATAGCAGAGAAGGAAGAATTGTGGTAGAGGAAATGAAGAAGGTAGGTTAGTCAGGGTTGGTACAAGAGCAAAGCCAGAATTTATTGATTTATTGTCACACATCCAGTTATGGCAAATATATATATATATATATATATATACACACACACGCACACATATAATTATCTTTCAATATATATATATATATATATATATATATATATATGTATATATATATATATGTATATATATATATATATATATATATATATATATATATATATATATATATATATATATATATTTGCCATAACTGGATGTGTGACAATTACCATTCAACATTCATCATTTACATTTCATTTATGCCCCCTATAATGATTGCACAATCTGTTCATTTTAATTGCATTAATTACTTAGCATATATAGCAAAACATCTGCTGTATGAAATAACTAGCCTATGAACATTGCATTAGTACTGACAACTTTTACTTTTTATTAGCCCTCACTGTGATGCAGAGGGGCAAAGCTCTTATTGTGGCCCTTGTGACAGGTTCCTACTCAGGGCTAGCAGTCAAGAAGACCCAATCCTCACCATTGACTCCAGTGAGGGGAGGTCACTAAGGGCAAAGATGGATTCACACAGTATTTTCAGATGCAGTCCCATGCACCAAGCACAATTTCCCTTAAGAGCACAGAGGCAGTACACTCCAGACCTGGGGCTGGACTTTCCTTCTCTCTTCACACTGACCACTTTGGAGCTCTATGTCCCTGTTCCCAGTAGCTGACACACACTCTTGGATATTTGAACTTCACACACACACACACACACACACACACACACACACACACACACACACACACACACACACACAGACCTAGGAAAAGCTGGAGCAGATTTACTAGCTGTACCCCTTTCTGCCTAGATTCTGAGCTAATCACTTGGCCACCCTAAATCTGTTACAAAGGGTACCCAGTTATACTGTATAAAATTAATACTAATATAAATGGTAGAGTGTGATCAAAGCAGCAAGGCTTTCAGGAGTGGCCACAGTGTCACTAAAACAAGTATAAGTACTCTCAAGATGTTAAAAGTATTCTCTAAAGAACCAGCCACAATGAAAGATATTAAAATATTTAATGATAAATAATAAAACAGAAAACAGGAGAATACTGAATGCAATAAACAACAGAGTTTCAGCCACAGAGATATAAATAAGAATACAGTTGGATAGTTCCTCAAAGATGCAGAAAACAATACTAAACTATTCCCACTAAATGTCCCTAACTAACTAAAGAATTATTCTTCCCTGACTACTTACTAAAGCAAAGCAAGCTGATGTGTGCTGAGTGTCTGTCTTTGTCTGTGTGGATGTGTGAGATACATATCCTGTCATAAATATTTTCTGTCAAGTTCCAAAGTGCTGCTGTGAGAGTTCCAAAGAAACCAGATGCTGGTTAGAAGATGACATCACCTCTGGTCACCTGACTCTGGTATAATACCCACACAAAGCTTTGCTAAGATATGTGGCAGCGTCTGAAAGATATTAAACATACGCATGTGATCAGGTACAACAATACAGCCTAATATAAAAGCATACATTCTTTCTGTCCAGAAAGACCTACTTTTGATGTATTTTTAATGCAAGTAACTTTACAGGTATATTTTAACTCAAACCTCTGTACAAATTAGTGTGATAGTCAAATAACATAACATTCTTTACAAAACTCCAGCTAGCTATGCTTAAATATGTACACATGTACTGCCCTACTCTCCCTGGCACAGATGGCACTACCTCATAACACCACAATCCTTGTAACCCAGATTTGTTTAACAGCACAGACTCTGAAGAAGCAAGCTAAAGAGTGATGGGACTGTGGAGCTCATGCTGGTTTACCTGCACTAATGGATGTGCTGTTGGTTTTGTTCTACTGTAGGAATGTCCCTTGGGGGTAAGTTCAAGAGATAGAACATATACAGATAGAATCGGGAGCCAAAGCACAGACAGTAGTGTGTACATTAGCAAAGGATTCTGGCATACCAGGCATTTACAAACATGTCAGGGAACAAAGGGAGAGTTGTAAGGAAACTCCAAAAAAATCCCTTAGCCTTCTACAGAATGGTAGGTGAGTTCCCTAGCTTCTGCTGTCTTTCCTTCCTCATTGTCTTCTGATGCTCAAACTTGCATGAGAGAGAATGAAGATAGTACAGGAAAAGAAGGCTTGATGGTCATGGAGAAAGAGGAGGGAGTGAGTCAAAAATGTTTTTTTTAAACAATTAATTTTGATTAGTTTGGTGCATAGTGCAGAACTAACTATACCCATTCATGTGAGCCTAATATAAAAACAAAATGATGTTGTTTTAACTTTTAGTAACACTAGCTAAGAAGAACTGCAACAGACTTTTTACCCAAGCCATCTAGCCTTTTTCCAGAATACCACCTCCATGCATATTGTGCACCACAGAATCTCTCAAAGTATTATAATTTAAAAATTCCAATATGGCTTCACACTGATTAACAGCTTAATTTCAGCTCTCTACAGTGTGAAAACAGAAACTGAGAAAAAGGAGTGCAAATGAAGCTGTGTTTGGGGTTGAATTCAGTTACTGGCTAGTAAGTATACTACCTGGATTCCAGAAAAGAAAAAATTTGGAAAACTAAAAAGAAAATCAACCAAAAAGGGTGAAGAAAGAATTCTGTCTGGGAAGGATTCTGCAACTGTTCTGCAAAAAAACAGTCCAAGATTCAGCTTTGGTTCAAGACATGGCTTCCAGTAATTTAGGGGAAAAACAAATCAAATGTAATCGGAGGTGATTAAAATAAATGAAACATTAAACAAATATATCAGTTAAAATAACAAAAGACTGGAAAATAAAACAAATAATCAGAGGCTGAAATGAAGAAAAAGCTGTCTGAGTAGAAGGCTTCTCAAGAAGAGCTAATAAAAAAAACATCAGAGTTAGAAGAGAAAACCTGAGATTTTCTGTACCAGAGGAACTGGAAGAACCAGACATTATTGATTTCATGAAAGCACAAATAAGAAACTGGACTGGTGTTCTACATTAGGATTTATTAAGTGAAAGGGTACATCAAGTGTATGCTCCACACTGAGCTATTATTTTTTCTACACTTTATGTAAAAAAACAGCCCCATCTACTTATCCTTTAAGTAGTTAATTGTACTGTATTAAATTGCATCTGGTAGTTCAAGGTAGTTTGTGTGGTCTCGTTACACTTGGGGTCCAAACCAGCTATTCTACATTGAGAAGGTTTTTTTCCTGCACTCTTGTGGCAGAGGTGTGCTGCTCCACTTGAGTTGGGGATTCCTGGTGGAAGGCTTATTATGTGCTTTCCTGACCGTTAGTTAGCTTAAAACTTGTTTCTCTTAGCTCATATTTAAGCCTCACCTTTGTGTGCTGCTCACCTTCATGCAGCTGTGGCAGTGCCCTGTATAGATGCATTTTCCTTTAACAGCTGGCAGTGAAACCCTTTCAAGCTAGTCTGCTGCTATAGAAGCAACTCAGTTGCACAGAGGGCAGCTTTGCCTTATTGAGCAAACAGCCTACAAAAAGTATAGGTCCCTCTTGTAGTCTCGGAGCTACCTGGAAAGTTCTGCCAAATTAACCCATTCCATTCCCTAACAGAACATACAGTAAGAACCTGGCTATCATGGACAGGCAGTTTACCATCATCTCTCTGGCCAACCTGATGGATATCAGCATCTTAAGGCACTGTAGCAATTGTCTCATGTATACTGACAACCACTTCCTCCTGAAACAAAAAATACTTTATGTGAGAGACAGTTACACTTTGAAATTGGAGGCAAGACTCTCACATAAGGACAAATCAAATCCGAAACAGGTTGCAGCACACACACATATCACTTCCCACACTAAATAAGGACATGACACATAAACCCACATATGCAGAGGTACTCGCTAGTAACTTATCAAAGGATCAGTGGCTTCCCAAATGGAAACCACTTACATACACAACAATGCAAAAAGCAACCAGAACACATGATAACACACACACCAGTGTCTCGACAAATAAGCCCATAAGGCATAACACCACAAAACCTAAAGTAGCAGTCATAGGAGACACCATTGGTTCTCCTTATCAGGCTGGATAAGGAGCAGGTTATGGTTAGCTGCCAGGATCCATCAAGTCACTCAACCACTCAACTCACTCAACCACATATACCAGTATGACTCCGTCTTAGTCCATATTGTGGTGAATGATTTGAGTCATACCTCTCTGGACTACAGGAAGAGAGACATGACTGAGCTCTCAGATTATGTGTCACATGCAGGTACAAGCCAAGCCTTAAGCAGCATTCTACCTTCACCATGGATCATTTATTTATTTATGTATTTTTTTTTTTAATTATTATTTATTTATTTATTTATTTTACATTTGTTGACCGGGTTTGTCCAACTGAGCTTAATAGCCCTTTTTCAGCAGAGGCCCGAGGAGAAAAGCTCCAACATAGTTTAACAGACTAGCATCCAGAGTAGTAGTTAATAAACAAGACACATAATATATACAAAACAAAAAAAGCATAAAATCATATACAGTTTTAAAAATGTTCTCATCATACAGAGTAGTATTTAATCCTAGCTGTAGTAAGTAGAGGTGAGAAGTGAAAATAATGACACAATACAAACAAAAAAAATGATTGATTTTAACAATTGGCTTAGCTTCTGGTGTCAGTCCAAGGGGATCCAATATTTGCCAGCCTGGGAAGATACAGTTGACGGGCCATGCTGCTTTGCCAAAGATGGTCAGCACCTGTCTCCTCTATGCTTCCGGACACTGTCAAAGGCATTAGCCACCCTATTGTGCCATTTTTAGGCAGTGCCAAAATAACCAACCTCTTTGACGTAATAAAATCCTCCCTAGATAAGCTCAAGGTTCTGCTGCTTAATGCTAGAAGTCTAAACAAGAAACTGCAGACCCTGGAAGCACTCCTCAACTTGAAGGATGTTGACTTCTGTGCAGCCACAGAGACATAATGCAAAGCTGTGAAAAGCACTCCAGCCATGCAGGACTATAATGTCTTCCATGCCTTCAGACCACAAGCTGAGCATGAAAGGAAGAGGTGTATCCATCTTCATTAAGGACAAGTACACCTCAAGACTGGTCAAACAGTATGACTCTCTTGAGCTACTCCATGTCCGATTAATTATAGGTAAAACCTCCTACCATATTATAGCTAGCTATAGATCCCCCACCATGAACTAGAAAAAGCATACCACATACATGGACTTACTGGAGTCACTTGCCATACAGCCCAACACCTTATTTATAGGTCATTTTAGCTATCCTTCCATCGACTGAGAAAGATACACAAACACAAACACTCTAGCTCAGAGTTTCTTGGACTTTGTCAATGCAAGTGCTCTGGAACAGCTAATCAGCACTTCCACAAGGGGCTCAAATGTCCTGACATATTATTCCCTAACACTGGGGAGTACTTCACCCCCCCATGTGATGCCCTTCATGGTAAGATCAGACCATAAGTCAGTCTCATTTGATGTAATTATAAGACCAGATACCTCAACAAACTCAAAAACACTTAAGAATTTTTCAAGACAAATTATCTCCTACTAAGCAATGGTATAAGAAGTTTCAAAGCCCCCTCAATCTCAGATGACACGGACTCTTATGCAGAGTTGTACACCAATGCCTTGTGTAACCACTTAAGCAGTTGTATAGAATCGGCTGTACCTGACAGAATTAAAATCAGATCTTGCCGAAAAACAAGCCACCTTGGCGGACCCCTAGTATAAACAGTCTATACAACCACAGAAAGTAATTTATGTCCAAGTAAAAAGGGGACTGGCTCAGCAGAGGAAGACATCCCTCTCTAGCTTAAGCAAACAAGCAAGAGGTCTTGTCAAGTCCTCCAAAGCTAATTATGAAGCAAAAATAGCTGTCCTAGCTAAGGATAATCATAAGGAATTCTTTAACTATGTCCAAAATCTAAAAGGGAATACCCAGCTATGCACTGAACTGGTTGTGAATGGCACCACCCATACTCAACTGAAGGTAATGCACAACCTGCTAGCTGACAGATGTGGAGCAAACTTCAACCCACTATCCCCACTGGTCATCCCCCAAGGTATACCTGCCACCATTCCTCAGCCTATTATCTCAAGACAGTAAGTCATCTCTGCACTCTCTAAAGCTACAAACACAACAGTGGGGCCAGACAACATCCCAGTTCTCTTTAAACAACTTAAAATATGATGTAGCAGACCCACTTGGATCTTTGTTTAACCACAGCCTGTGAAGTGGCTATGTTCCGGCAGAATGGAGGACAACAACAGTAATCCATCTGCACAAAGGGCGACCATCAACCAAGCCTGAGAATTATAGACCCATAAGCTTGACTATCCTCATCTGCAACACCATGGAAAGAATCATTATGGACTTTATCAACAAGGACATAGGTAATCTCCAGACTCTGGACTCAACCCAGTTCAGATTCATTAAGGATAGATCATGCCTGTTAAACCTGTTTGACTTCTTCAAGAAAGTCCACAAGGCTCTGGATGAGAGAAAGACAATGCATACCTCCTACCTTGACATAGCCAAGGCATTTGACACATTCCCCCACTCAGGTATTATAGAGAAACTCTCCCAATTGGGAATTAACCCCTACATCACTAGATGGGTAGCCAACTGGCTCACCAACAAGACACATACTGTCAAAATGGGTGACTTCACCACTAGTAGAAAACCAATCACCAGTGGCATGCCACAGGGTTCTGTGCTGGGCCCTTTACTGTTCGCAATTTATTTGTCAGATGTCCAGGCAAACATAGACAGCATGTGGCTGACCCACTTCACTGACAATTGTAAATTGGGACCAATCACTGAGACTTCCAGTGATGTGAATATATTGCAGAAAGAGTTAACACAGACAAATGATTAGTGCCAAAGCCACAGATTAAAGCTAAATGCAAAAAAAAAAGCATTATTTTTCTCTTTGGAAAAGCTGACATCCCTGCTAATTACATTAAAGACAGCACCCCCCTACGTGTAGACCTGATGGTACATGATCTGGGCACTCAGGTTGATAGCAATCTGAGCTTCAACCACCGTGTATCCACAGTGGTAAGGAAATTCTTCTGTGTGGCACATCTCATAAGTAAAGCCTATACATCTATATCTAAGGATCTTATAATTCTATTATACTTGGCCCTCATCTGACCAATGATTGAGTACAATGCTCCCTTCTGCATGTACCTCACCAGACACCTGCAACAGCTGGAGAGACCACAGAGGTTTCTCACCAAGAAAATATAGGGTACACAAAACAAGTCCTATGCAGAAAGACTGAAAGGCTTGTCACTGTATTCTCTCTCCTACAGGCTGTAAGGAGTGATCTGTGCCTCCCTCACAGGGCAGTCTCTGAACCGGCCCTGATGGAAATGCTACACATTCCTAAGTCAAACTGCATAAGGATCACTCACTCCAGAGATCTTAAACCTAGCCTCTGACATGAACAGATCATGCTGGAGAGATAGATACATCTCCCAAAAACTACACCTTCTGTGGAACAAGCTTCCAGTTAAGGTTAATCAGAGCCCCTCCCTGACCCTTGTTAAATACAACCTAGATCAATGGATGGGTGACCACAAATTCACTCCCAGAGTGGCACCCATGTCCTTTATGGACAGAAGCAGTCGGTATTAATTACCATAGACTCTTACCTCTGTGAATATTGCTCACCTAACCACTGACAATTGGGACAACTCAGGATAAAGATGGCTACACTTGTAAGTGCTACTATACCACAGTATAAGGGCAAAATGATTGACTTCAACAATTAGCTAAGCTTCCGGTGTCATTCAAAGGGGATCCAGTATCTGTCTGCCTGGGAAAACATAATCGACAAACCACGATGCTTTGCCAGAGATGGTCTGCACCTGTCACCCCTGGCATTCAGGTTACTGGCTAAAGCTCTTGTCACCCCTATAGTGCCTTTTTTAGGCAAGGTACAAAGGACAAAACCACCACCGTAACAGATACAAGCATGCAAAATCTGAAGTTAATGCTACTCAATGCTAGAAGTCTAAACCTCAAAATGCACTCCCTCGAGGCACTCCTAAAAATGGAGAACATCGATATCTGTGCAAGTGTTTACCTTCTCCTCTTGACTGTCTAGTCCAGTCTTGCGTGAAGACAGCGTTGCTTCCAATGTGGCTATATAAGTGCATCTCTCACAGGTTGTAGTGTTGGGTGGTAGGAGGAGAGGGTTGTCTGTGTACAGGAGGCAATTACTGCATTGCCACAAGATGCCCAGATTCATCAGGTAGACAGGAGAAAACACCGGGAGCTGACCCTTAGGACATGCCTGGATAGGTGCTTATTTATTAAGTACTAAAAACTGTTTTCCTCTAGACAAGTGAGGAAAGTTGAGTGATGTAGTAATTTGAAGCTTATTTAGTGCTTACAATGAGTTCTGAACAAGTGCTGAGCTCAAAGAAACAGAGTTGAGTGCTGAAACTAGAAAACTGGCTAGTTCTAAGAAACAAAATTAAGCTAGAAGGCTTCCCCCCAACACAGAAAGGCTTGGGGGCTTAGAACCTTACAAACAGTCCTGGATACAGCAAATCTGGATCTGGAATAGAAGACTTACAGGAAAGGCAGGAGACAAGCTTAGAAACATTTTTTTTTTTTTTTGTAAAGTGGAAAGGGGAAAGGAGGAGCAAAAACTAACTGGGTTGGCCTTCTCAAATGTTCTCCCTGGATTAGTTAGAATGAGGTAATGACACTAGACTGGGAGGAGTGTCCCAGATCAAATTTACAGTAGGGGCGGGCAACTGCAAAGCCACCAAGTATAAAAACAGGATATCAATATGAAGGGAGAGTGGGAAACAAAAATCAGAAAAAAAAACAACCAGATTTTTAACAATTGTACAAAATTTCTAGTTAATACCTCACACACAGTGAAACTAGCTAGCAAAGTATATGCAGACAATAAAAGTGCTATAAATAACTCAGAAATAAGCAAAAAACAGGATGCTTAATGTAATATATCACAGATTATTTGGCTCAGAGCCCTTCCTCCGACTTCCTCTGATTAGCTCAGTGTGAAATGGCAGAAACACTCACAAGTTAACTTCTCAAGTAACAAAGTTAAAACCTGAATCAACTTTAAAAAAAAAGCTTGAAAGAACCAATGAGGTGCTTACTCCAAGCCGTAGTCCAGGCAACCCCAGTCAGCCAATGACCACAAACATTTCACTCTCACTGAAATGATATACTGGCTTTGGCTAAGCTATGATGGCCTGGAACATGTGCTCAGACACACAGCCTCTACTAAAAACAACTAGGCCCAAAACACAAGTCTGAATATGGACAATGCTACACTACCAACACTACTTAGGTAGAAAAAACTGCAGAAATGTTTAAACAGATAAAGGATCAAGGAGATTCTAGAGAATGCTCTTAACTGCAAATAAGTTATATGATACACTCCTTAGCAGGAAATCAGAACGAACAAACACAACCAGATGCTTAACAACTGTAGAAAATTTCTAGTTAATTCCTCACACACAGTGAAACTAACTAGCAAAGTATATGCAGACAATAAAAGTGCTATAAATAACTCAGAAATAAGAAAAAAAAACAGGATACTTAATGTTATATATCACAGATTAGGTGGCTCAGAGCCCTTCCTCCGACTTCCTCCAATTAGCTCAGTGTGAAATGGCAGAAACACTCACAAGTTAACTTCTTAAGTAACAAAGTTGAAACCTGAAACAACTTTAAAAAAAGCTTGAAAGAACCAATGAGGTGCTTACTCCAAGCCGTAGTCCAGGCAACCCCAGTCAGCCAATAACCACAAACAATTCACTCTCACTGAAATGCTATACTGGCTTTGGCTAAGCTATGATGGTCTGGAACATGTGGTCAGACATACAGCCTCTACTAACAAACAACTAGGCCCAAAACACAACCTGAATATGGACAATGCTACACTACCAACACTACTTAGGTAGAAAACAAACTGCAGAAATGTTTAAACAGATAAAGGATCAAGGAGACTCTAGAGAATGCTTTAACTGCAAACAATTTATATGATACACTCCTTAGCAGGAAAACAGAACAAACAAACCCAACCAGATGCTTAAAAATTGTAGAAAATTTCTAGTTAATACCTCACACACAGTGAAACTAGCTAGCAAAGTATATGCAGACAATAAAAGTGCTATAAATATCTCAGAAATAAGCAAAAAACAGGATACTTAATGTTATATATATATCACAGATTAGTTGGCTCAGAGCCCTTCCTCCGACTTCCTCCGATTAGCTCAGTGTGAAAATGGGTTCAGTCCTGGAACTGATCTTGTTTGGCATCTACTTCTCTGAAGTACAGGCCAAGACTAAGGTACTCTGGCTAACAAAGTTCGCAGATGCCCGCAAACTGGGAGCCATTATTGAATCCCCAAATGATGTGGATATTCTACAGAAACAGATGCTTGGCTCCAGCACCATGGGCTCAAGATTAATGCCAAGAAATGTATAGTTATCCCCTTTGGGAAAAAAACATATACTCATGAATTACCACATAGGTGGCAGTACACTAAACACTGAAAGTGTGATGAGAGACTTAGGGACACAGGTGGACAGTGGTCTCACCTTCGATAACCACATTGCCACAACAGTCAGGAAATCCTTCTATGTGGCACACCTCATCACTATGGGCTTTTCATCCAGGAAAAAGGAGGTCATTGTCCACTGTACTCATCCCTCATTAGACCCATTATAGAGTATAATGCCGCATTTGGTATGTACCACTCTCACAAGACATCTGCAACAGCTGGAAAGGCAGCAGAAATACCTCACTAAAAGAATCACAGGCCTAAAGCAGATGCCATATGCTGACCGTCTAAAAAAACTCCAGCTATACTCTGTGGCATATCGTCTACTCAGAGGCAATCTCTGCTTAACATACAAGGCCATGTCAAACCTTGAGCTGTTGGGCATGCTCCACTTAAAGAAATCCCAATCCCTCAGAGCCACATGCTTTAGGGATCTAAACCTTGTCATCACAATGAACACAACATGCTGGAGGGCTAGGTTTCTGACCCAGAGACTCTCCCATACTCTGGAATAGACTGCCCATACATGTCAAACAGAGCTCCTCCTTGTCCCTTTTCAGAAGGAGCCTTGATGATTGGATGGGAGATAGGAAATTCACCCCAGGGATCATGTCAGTCACCCTACTAGACAGTGGTCCAAGGAAGTAAATATTGTGGGAAGAAATATCCAGGGAATTGTTATGGCTAGGCTTGTATAGGCCCTAGGGCCGATAGCCTAGTACCAACCTATGAACCTATGCTCTAGGGCCATTAGCCTAGCAACTTTTATGAAACTATGAACCTATGAAAGCTACCAAGATCTATATTGGTAAAGATACAATCATACAAACAGAATGAGCTGATCCTGGTAAAACTGTGGCAGAAGGGCAAAAATTTAAAAAAACGGAGAGAGCAGAGTGTTTGCAGAAAATGCTTATTCACTGTACACCAGGCAGAAGAGAAGCAAATGTATCCCAGCAATGAGGGAATGTGAGAGGTAGGTCTGAGATTCAAGCTGCTGTAGCCATCTGTCTTTAAAGTTCAGAATATATATATATATATATATATATATATATATATATATATATATATATATATATATATATATATATATATATATATATATATTTCTTTGTCCTGGGGGATCAAAGACATTTTTTGATGCAGAACAAGCTAAGGAGGAAATAAAAAAAAAAGTTTATCCAACAAAAAATGAGTCAGCATGCAGAAGGGGTGTCAGCCTCTTTTTCTTCTGACAGTAAAGTGTGGGCATACTGACTGTGTGCAGGGAGAATGAGGGCAGAAGAGGGATTTCACTGTCTGGAGCAGATTCAGCCACCAACAACTCCACCTGTGCCTCACTATGGCCACCATCATTATCAGAGTCCGATGAGACACTGACATCAGGTTGTGAAGGGGACAGACTCCAACCCCCCTGTTCACCTGTGAGAAGCAAGGCAAAAGCAGTACATTACCACCTGCACTATTATGCATGGTAATCTACACAGACTCATACAGATGAGGATCCACAACTGCATTACATGTCTCACATCTTCTCATCTCTGATCCCATGCACAACACAAACTCACAACAACATGCACAGACAGCCCATGCCCTGCATAACATACATGTCACATACATCTGGGTGATGTTACCAGTACAATACACCTGTGATGTATGAGGTATGACACTGTATGTGATAGAACAATGCATAAAACCCAGTATACCTATCCTGAGAATGATATGCTTGTTGTAGTATCACTGCCTCAGGTATGTACCATCTCCCTATTGTGTTTGAATGGGCATCTTGGAGTAATTGCCTCGTATATAGCAGACTGCATAGTTGCTCATAACTATAAATGCAAACATGTCAATGTTTGTACAAATACACACCTGTCATTCCCTAGGCTATGCACTGTAGTTAACTGCTCTGAAATGGAACATACAACCAGAGGCACCAGAAGCTGATGAAGACTGGGGGGGCAGAGGGTGAGAGGGGCACTTAGTGATCTAAAAAGGGCAACTTTTTAAAACTATTTACTACCACAACATAGGTTCACTTGTAGGACATTTTAAGCTTAGCCAATTTCCCTTTTGGTGCTTGAATTAACATTTCCTGATTGGTCTTACCTATCCCATGGCTGATAATTGTACATTAGTCCTAGTGAGAATAACTGTGATCATACTATAGATAATTTGAAGGGACCCATGTAAGGGATGTAACATTTAGGAACTGCCTGTATCCATTAGTGGCATGAGGGGCAATCCTGAAATACATTTTCTATTACCCATCCTTAGATCCAAGTTGCATCCAAGTTGCATTTGAATATGGACAAGGATGAGCTTTGTTTTACTTGAATAGATAGTCTGTTCTGGAACAGTGGTAGCCTCTGTGATATATATCCAGATCTTCACAACATTCAGTTTAGATACCTGGACTGAGTATTTCTGTTGCCATTTGACTTGCTGATGTTCAGTGAAAGTGGTTAGCCAAATCTGTGACTATAGGTTCGGATCCTTCAGTTAGATCCACGTATTTTTTGACTTTCTTATGACTCAGACAAATTACTCTAAAAAAGGCCCCCTCAATCTAGATAAGTCAAGTTGTATGTCCAAGCTAAAATCGGCTGTACCTGACAGAATTAAAATCAGATCTTGCCGAAAAACAAGCCACCTTGGCGGACCCCTAGTATAAACAGTCTATACAACCACAGAAAGTAATTTATGTCCAAGTAAAAAGGGGACTGGCTCAGCAGAGGAAGACATCCCTCTCTAGCTTAAGCAAACAAGCAAGAGGTCTTGTCAAGTCCTCCAAAGCTAATTATGAAGCAAAAATAGCCGTCCTAGCTAAGGATAATCATAAGGAATTATTTAACTATGTCCAAAATCTAAAAGGGAATACCCAGCTATGCACTGAACTGGTTGTGAATGGCACCACCCATACTCAACTGAAGGTAATGCACAACCTGCTAGCTGACAGATGTGGAGCAAACTTCAACCCACTAACCCCACTGGTCATCCCCCAAGGTATACCTGCCACCATTCCTCAGCCTATTATCTCAAGACAGTAAGTCATCTCTGCACTCTCTAAAGCTACAAACACAACAACAGTGGGGCCAGACAACATCCCAGTTCTCTTTAAACAACTTAAAATATGATGTAGCAGACCCACTTGGATCTTTGTTTAACCACAGCCTGTGAAGTGGCTATGTTCCGGCAGAATGGAGGACAACAACAGTAATCCATCTGCACAAAGGGCGACCATCAACCAAGCCTGAGAATTATAGACCCATAAGCTTGACTATCCTCATCTGCAACACCATGGAAAGAATCATTATGGACTTTATCAACAAGGACATAGGTAATCTCCAGACTCTGGACTCAACCCAGTTCAGATTCATTAAGGATAGATCATGCCTGTTAAACCTGTTTGACTTCTTCAAGAAAGTCCGCAAGGCTCTGGATGAGAGAAAGACAATGCATACCTCCTACCTTGACATAGCCAAGGCATTTGACACATTCCCCCACTCAGGTATTATAGAGAAACTCTCCCAATTGGGAATTAACCCCTACGTCACTAGATGGGTAGCCAATTGGCTCACCAACAAGACACATACTGTCAAAATGGGTGACTTCACCACTAGTAGAAAACCAATCACCAGTGGCATGCCACAGGGTTCTGTGCTGGGCCCTTTACTGTTTGCAATTTATTTGTCAGATGTCCAGGCAAGCATAGACAGCATGTGGCTGACCCACTTCACTGACAATTGTAAATTGGGACCAATCACTGAGACTTCCAGTGATGTGAATATATTGCAGAAAGAGTTAACACAGACAAATGATTAGTGCCAAAGCCACATATTAAAGCTAAATGCAAAAAAAATGCATTATTTTTCTCTTTGGGAAAGCTGACATCCTTGCTAATTACATTAAAGACAGCACCCCCCTATGTGTAGACCTGATGGTACATGATCTGGGCACTCAGGTTGATAGCAATCTGAGCTTCAACCACCGTGTATCCACAGTGGTAAGGAAATTCTTCTGTGTGGCACATCTCACAAGTAAAGGCATTACATCTATATCTAAGGATCTTATAATTCTATTATACTTGGCCCTCATCTGACCAATGATTGAGTACAATGCTCCCTTCTGCATGTACCTCACCAGACACCTGCAACAGCTGGAGAGACCACAGAGGTTTCTCACCAAGAAAATATAGGGTACACAAAACAAGTCCTATGCAGAAAGACTGAAAGGCTTGTCACTGTATTCTCTCTCCTACAGGCTGTAAGGAGTGATCTGTGCCTCCCTCACAGGGCAGTCTCTGAACCGGCCCTGATGGAAATGCTACACATTCCTAAGTCAAACTGCATAAGGATCACTCACTCCAGAGATCTTAAACCTAGCCTCTGACATGAACAGATCATGCTGGAGAGATAGATACATCTCCCAAAAACTACACCTTCTGTGGAACAAGCTTCCAGTTCAGGTTAATCAGAGCCCCTCCCTGACCCTTGTTAAATACAACCTAGATCAATGGATGGGTGACCACAAATTCACTCCCAGAGTGGCACCCATGTCCTTTATGGACAGAAGCAGTCGGTATTAATTACCATAGACTCTTACCTCTGTGAATATTGCTCACCTAACCACTGACAATTGGGACAACTCAGGATAAAGATGGCTACACTTGTAAGTGCTACTATACCACAGTA
This sequence comes from Protopterus annectens, assembly GCF_019279795.1. Classification (NCBI taxonomy): domain Eukaryota; kingdom Metazoa; phylum Chordata; order Ceratodontiformes; family Protopteridae; genus Protopterus; species Protopterus annectens. The sequence goes on along the minus strand of NC_056736.1, from coordinate 312,713,729 downwards.
TAAGGGCAAAATGATTGACTTCAACAATTAGCTAAGCTTCCGGCGTCATTCAAAGGGGATCCAGTATCTGTCTGCCTGGAAAAACATAATCGACAAACCACGATGCTTTGCCAGAGGTGGTCTGCACCTGTCACCCCTGGCATTCAGGTTAATGGCTAAAGCTCTTGCCACCCCTATAGTGCCTTTTTTAGGCAAGGTACAAAGGACAAAACCACCACCGTAACAGATACAAGCATGCAAAATCTGAAGTTAATGCTACTCAATGCTAGAAGTCTAAACCTCAAAATGCACTCCCTCGAGGCACTCCTAAAAATGGAAAACATCGATATCTGTGCAAGTGTTTACCTTCTCCTCTTGACTGTCTAGTCCAGTCTTGCGTGAAGACAGCATTGCTTCCAATGTGGCTATATAAGTGCATCTCTCACAGGTTGTAGTGTTGGGTGGTAGCAGGAGAGGGTTGTATGTGTACAGGAGGCAATTACTGCATTGCCACAAGATGCCCAGATTCATCAGGTAGACAGGAGAAAACACCGGGAGCTGACCCTTAGACATGCCTGGATAGGTGCTTCTTTATTAAGTACTAAAAACTGTTTTCCTCTAGACAAGTGAGGAAAATTGAGTGATGTAGTAATTTGAAGCTGATTTAGTGCTTACAATGAGTTCTGAACAAGTGCTGAGCTCAAAGAAACAGATTTGAGTGCTGAAACTAGAAAACTGGCTAGTTCTAAGAAACAAAATTAAGCTAGAAGGCTTCCCCCCAACACAGAAAGGCTTGGGGGCTTAGAACCTTACAAACAGTCCTGGATACAGCAAATCTGGATCTGGAATAGAAGACAAACAGGAAAGGCAGGAGACAAGCTTAGAAACATTTTTTTTTTTTTTGTAAAGTGGAAAGGGGAAAGGAGGAGCAGAAACTAACTGGGATGGCCTTCTCAAATGTTCTCCCTGGATTAGTTAGAATGAGGTAATGACACTAGACTGGGAGGAGTGTCCCAGATCAAATTTACAGTAGGGGCGGGCAACTGCAAAGCCACCAAGTATAAAAACAGGATATCAATATGAAGGGAGAGTGGGAAACAAAAATCAGAAAAAAAACAACCAGATTTTTCACAATTGTACAAAATTTCTAGTTAATACCTCACACACAGTGAAACTAGCTAGCAAAGTATATGCAGACAATAAAAGTGCTATAAATAACTCAGAAATAATCAAAAAACAGGATGCTTAATGTAATATATCATAGATTATTTGGCTCAGAGCCCTTCCTCCGACTTCCTCTGATTAGCTCAGTGTGAAATGGCAGAAACACTCACAAGTTAACTTCTCAAGTAACAAAGTTAAAACCTGAATCAACTTTAAAAAAAAAGCTTGAAAGAACCAATGAGGTGCTTACTCAAGCGTAGTCCAGGCAACCCCAGTCAGCCAATGACCACAAACATTTCACTCTCACTGAAATGATATACTGGCTTTGGCTAAGCTATGATGGCCTGGAACATGTGCTCAGACACACAGCCTCTACTAAAAACAACTAGGCCCAAAACACAAGTCTGAATATGGACAATGCTACACTACCAACACTACTTAGGTAGAAAAAAAACTGCAGAAATGTTTAAACAGATAAAGGATCAAGGAGATTCTAGAGAATGCTCTTAACTGCAAATAAGTTATATGATACACTCCTTAGCAGGAAATCAGAACGAACAAACACAACCAGATGCTTAACAACAGTAGAAAATTTCTAGTTAATTCCTCACACACAATGAAACTAGCTAGCAAAGTATATGCAGACAATAAAAGTGCTATAAATAACTCAGAAATAAGAAAAAAAACAGGATACTTAATTTTACATATCACAGATTAGTTAGCTCAGAGCCATTCCTCTGACTTCCTGCAATTAGCTCAGTGTGAAATGGCAGAAACACTCACAAGTTAACTTCTTAAGTATCAAAGTTGAAACCTGAAACAACTTTTAAAAAAAGGTTGAAAGAACCAATGAACTGCTTACTCCAAGGTGTAATCCAAGCAACCCCAGTCAGCCAATGACAACAAACAATTCACTCGCACTGAAATGTTATACTGGATTTGGCTTAGCTATGATGGTATGGAACATGTGGTCAGACACACAGCCTCCAGTAACAAACAACTAGGCCAAAAACACAAGCCTTAATATGGACAATGCTGCATTACCAACACTACTTTGGTAGAAAAAAACTGAAGAAATGTTTAAACAGATAAAGGAGCAAGGAGTCTCTAGAGAATGCTTTTAAATGCAAACAAGTTATATGATACACTCCTACCCTTGCGAACTAGAACAGTCACCTCCCCAGATGAATAAAATGTAGAAAATTTCTAGTAATACCTCACACACAGTGAAACTAGCTAGCAAAGTATGGATTGTCAGACTATTCCAAGTACTTCCAATCCTACATGTCATCTCTGTTGCTGTGAATGTTATTCTGGTGGGAACCTTCTATAAGGGCAGTTTGTGGTGGTATTGAAAGATGGGGTCGCACATTAGTATGGATCCAATGGTCAAATGCACTACATACACATATATATGCATATACATATATGTTATAATATATATATATATATATATATATATATATATATATATATATATATATATATATATATATATATATATATAACTCCCTGGATCCAATCGTGACTGCTGTGTGCTCCTGGCCGTGCTGTTCCTCACTCCCACCTAACAACCCTACTTCCCACTTCACATTGGTGTACTTTCTCTACCCTACTTGATTTGTCAAGACTACTTCCAAGTCACCTTGCCATCCCTCGCTGCCTGACACCTTACAGGAGCAGTTCTACCTTTCTCCCAGAAGTGAAATAAAAAGGGTGAAAGAAACCTAACAACCCTACTTCCCACTTCACATTGGTGTACTGGCCCTACCCTACTGGATTTGTCAAGACTACTTCCAAGTCACCTTGCCATCCCTCGCTGCCTGACACCTTACAGGAGCAGTTCTACCTTTCTCCCAGAAGTGAAATAACAAGGGTGAAAGAAACCTAACAACCCTACTTCCCACTTCACATTGGTGTACTGGCCCTACCCTACTGGATTTGTCAAGACTACTTCCAAGTCACCTTGCCATCCCTGGCTGCCTGACACCTTACAGGAGCAGTTCTACCTTTCTCCCAGAAGTGAAATAAAAAGGGTGAAAGAAACCTAACAACCCTACTTCCCACTTCGCATTGGTGTACTGGCCCTACCCTACTGGATTTGTCAAGACTACTTCCAAGTCACCTTGCCATCCCTCGCTGCCTGACACCTTACAGGAGCAGTTCTACCTTTCTCCCAGAAGTGAAATAAAAAGGGTGAAAGAAACCTAACAACCCTACTTCCCACTTCACATTGGTGTACTGGCCCTACCCTACTGGATTTGTCAAGACTACTTCCAAGTCACCTTGCCATCCTTCGCTGCCTGACACCTTACAGGAGCAGTTCTACCTTTCTCCCAAAAGTGAAATAAAAAGGGTGAAAGAAACCTAACAACCCTACTTCCCACTTCACATTGGTGTACTGGCCCTACCCTACTGGATTTGTCAAGACTACTTCCAAGTCACCTTGCCATCCCTCGCTCCTTGACACCTTACAGGAGCAGTTCTACCTTTCTCCCAGAAGTGAAATAAAAAGGGTGAAAGAAACCTAACAACCCTACTTCCCACTTCACATTGGTGTACTGGCCCTACCCTACTGGATTTGTCAAGGCTACTTCCAAGTCACCTTGCCATCCCTCGCTGCCTGACACCTTACAGGAGCAGTTCTACCTTTCTCCCAGAAGTGAAATAAAAAGGGTGAAAGAAACCTAACAACCCTACTTCCCACTTCACATTGGTGTACTGGCCCTACCCTACTGGATTTGTCAAGACTACTTCCAAGTCACCTTGCCATCCCTCGCTGCCTGACACCTTACAGGAGCAGTTCTACCTTTCTCCCAGAAGTGAAATAAAAAGGGTGAAAGAATACATTATCCTGCTATATGCAATGTAAATGGGCTTGCGAATTTGCTCTACCACTTACCTGGTGTTAGTGCAGGACTACAGCCAGTATACCCAGCAGCCTCCCCCTACTCTTTAACTGCAAAACCCCTTTTCATACCTCTCCCCGTGCCTTTTCTCCTTATATCCGTGCTGCCTGTTCATCTATTTTACTGAGGCAATGGCTCCTCTCCTGTACTAAGGATTGGCCACTAGGTGGCAGTCTTCACCCAACTACTATCTCTTCCTCTCTCTCCTCCACTTACTACTTCTCTTTGAACACTTTCTCTTTTGCACTCACTATCAGTCATACCCTCCAGCCAGTTTCTAGATACCTACCTGCTTCCTTTCACTCTCATAATATTGCTTACTCCCACCCAACCTATTGACTGATCATTTTTGCCTTGTACACTATCCCTCTAAAAACACTTACTTTTCTTGCTCATCCGGTTTTGTTGTTCCAACATTTTTTTTTACCCCTTTTAGTAGGTCCTGCTTAAAAATTGTAGAAAATTTCTAGTTAATACCTCACACACAGTGAAACTAGCTAGCAAAGTATATGCAGACAATAAAAGTGCTATAAATATCTCAGAAATAAGCAAAAAAACAGGATACTTAATGTTATATATATATATCACAGATTAGTTGGCTCAGAGCCCTTCCTCCGACTTCCTCTGATTATCTCAGTGTGAAATGGCAGAAATACTCACAAATTAACTTCTTAAGTAACAAAGTTGAAACCTGAAACAACTTTAAAAAAAAGCTTGAAAGAACCAATGAGATGCTTACTGCAAGCCATAGTCCAGGCAACCCCAGTCAGCCAATGACCACAAACAATTCACTCTCACTGAAATGCTACACTGGCTTTGGTTAAGATATGATGGCCTGGAATATGTGCTCAGAAACACAGCGTCTACTAACAAACAACTAATCCCAAAACACAAACCTGAATAAGCACATTGCTACACTACCAACACTTACTAGGTAGAAAAAAAACTGCAGAAATGTTTAAACAAACAAAGGATCAAGGAGACTCTAGAGAATGCTTTTAAATGGAAACAAGTTATATGATACACTCCTTAGCAGGAAACCAGAACAAACAAACCCAACCAGATGCTTAACAATTGTAGAAAATTTCTAGTTAATACCTCACACACAGTGAAACTAGCTAGCAAAGTATATGCAGACAATGAAAGTGCTATAAATAACTCAGAAATAAGCAAAAAACAGGATACTTAATGTTATATATCACAGATTAGTTGGCTCAGAGCCCTTCCTCCGACTTCCTCCGATTAGCTCAGTGTGAAAATGGGTTCAGTCCTGGGACTGATCTTGTTTGGCATCTACTTCTCTGAAGTACAGGCCAAGACTAAGGTACTCTGGCTAACAAAGTTCGCAGATGCCCAAACTGGAGCCATTATTGAATCCCCAAATGATGTGGATATTCTACAGAAACAGATGCTTGGCTCCAGCACCATGGGCTCAAGCTTAATGCCAAGAAATGTATAGTTATCCCCTTTGGGAAAAAAACATATACTCATGAATTACTACATAGGTGGCAGTACACTAAACACTGAAAGTGTGATGAGAGACTTAGGGACACAGGTGGACAGTGGTCGCACCTTCGATAACCACATTGCCATTCTACACTCACTATCAGTCATACCCTCCAGCCAGTTTCTAGATACCTACCTGCTTCCCTTTCACTCTAACATAATATTACTTAAACCTTCCCACCCATCTCCCCCTGTTCTTACCTATCTCCTGACTGATTGCTTCCTCTCTCTCCTGCTGTCAGCTTCCTTGTGTCTCCTTTGTACCACCCTACCTACCCTCTAAATATATCCATCTTGCCTCTCTTCCTTACTTTTCTTGCTCATCGTGGTTTTTGTTGTTCCAACATTTTTTTTCTCTACCCCTTTTAGTATGCTGTACTCTATTCGTCATCCCTACCCCTGATTCTTACCTTCCTTCCGGCTACTATCTGTTACACCTATCTTTAGCTCCACCCTCTTCTCCCCCACATCCGCACCTCAACTATCTTAAGGGCCAAATCCCCCGGGGCGCCATCTTTAACTCCCTGGATCCAATTGTGACTGCTGTGTGCTCCTGGCTATGCTGTTCCTCACTCCCACCTAATAACCCTACTTCCCACTTCACATTGGTGTACTGGCCCTACCCTACTGGATTTGTCAAGACTACTTCCAAGTCACCTTGCCATCCCTCGCTGCCTGACACCTTACAGGAGCAGTTCTACCTTTCTCCCAGAAGTGAAATAAAAAGGGTGAAAGAAACCTAACAACCCTACTTCCCACTTCACATTGGTGTACTGGCCCTACCCTACTGGATTTGTCAAGACTACTTCCAAGTCACCTTGCCATCCCTCGCTGCCTGACACCTTACAGGAGCAGTTCTACCTTTCTCCCAGAAGTGAAATAAAAAGGGTGAAAGAAACCTAACAACCCTACTTCTCACTTCACATTGGTGTACTGGCCCTACCCTACTGGATTTGTCAAGACTACTTCCAAGTCACCTTGCCATCCCTCGCTGCCTGACACCTTACAGGAGCAGTTCTACCTTTCTCCCAGAAGTGAAATAAAAAGGGTGAAAGAAACCTAACAACCCTACTTCTCACTTCACATTGGTGTACTGGCCCTACCCTACTGGATTTGTCAAGACTACTTCCAAGTCACCTTGCCATCCCTTGCTGCCTGACACCTTACAGGAGCAGTTCTACCTTTCTCCCAGAAGTGAAATAAAAAGGGTGAAAGAAACCTAACAACCCTACTTCCCACTTCACATTGGTGTACTGGCCCTACCCTACTGGATTTGTCAAGACTACTTCCAAGTCACCTTGCCATCCCTCGCTGCCTGACACCTTACAGGAGCAGTTCTACCTTTCTCCCAGAAGTGAAATAAAAGGGTGAAAGAAACCTAACAACCCTACTTCCCACTTCACATTGGTGTACTGGCCCTACCCTGCTGGATTTGTCAAGACTACTTCCAAGTCACCTTGCCATCCCTCGCTGCCTGACACCTTACAGGAGCAGTTCTACCTTTCTCCCAGAAGTGAAATAAAAATGGTGAAAGAAACCTAACAACCCTACTTCCCACTTCACATTGGTGTACTGGCCCTACCCTACTGGATTTGTCAAGACTACTTCCAAGTCACCTTGCCATCCCTCGCTGCCTGACACCTTACAGGAGCAGTTCTACCTTTCTCCCAGAGTGAAATAAAAAGGGTGAAAGAAACCTAACAACCCTACTTCCCACTTCACATTGGTGTACTGGCCCTACCCTACTGGATTTGTCAAGACTACTTCCAAGTCACCTTGCCATCCCTCGCTGCCTGACACCTTACAGGAGCAGTTCTACCTTTCTCCCAGAAGTGAAATAAAAAGGGTGAAAGAAACCTAACAACCCTACTTCCCACTTCACATTGGTGTACTGGCCCTACCCTACTGGATTTGTCAAGACTACTTCCAAGTCACCTTGCCATCCCTCGCTGCCTGACACCTTACAGAAGCAGTTCTACCTTTCTCCCAGAAGGGAAATAAAAAGGGTGAAAGAAAGTACATAATTATCCTGCTATATGCAATGTAAATGGGCTTGCGAATTTGCTCTACCACTTACCTGGTGTTAATGCAGGACTACAGCCAGTATACCCAGCAGCCTCCCCCTACTCTTTAACTGCAAAACCCCTTTTCATACCTCTCCCCGTGCCTTTTCTCCTTATATCCGTGCTGCCTGTTCATCTATTTTACTGAGGCAGTGGCTCCTCTCCCTATACTACAAGGATTGGCCACTAGGTGGCAGTCTTCACCCAACTACTATCTCTCTTCCCTCTCTCTCCTCCCCACTTACTACTTCTCTTTGAACACTTTTTCTCTTTCTACACTCACTATCAGTCATACCCTCCAGCCAGTTTCTAGATACCTACCTGCTTCCCTTTCACTCTAACATAATATTGCTTAAACCTTCCCACCCAGCTCCCCCTGTTCTTACCTATCTCCTGACTGATTGCTTCCTCTCTCTCCTGCTGTCAGCTTCCTTGTGTCTACCCGCTCCGTTCGCCCTACGGGCTCACTCCGCTCCCTTACCCAACCCCAAATTCCACCCACCCCCACTGCTCCTAAACTTAAACCTCCTAAGCCACACCCTCTTCCTCTATCATCCAATCACACTTACCCCCCTATTATACCTATTAGGCTCACCCTTACTCATCATTTACACTATAACACACCACTCCATCGATACCTTTACCATACCCCTCTTCTAATAACTAACAGAACTATTTCCCCCTATCTACACCCACCTTATCCATTCTTTTATAAAACCTTAACCTGCTGTCTAACTCTTCTTATAACCAACTTCTGTAAATATGACTTCAACTCCAATGTATCCAATATTCCTAGCTATATTTACTACTATCCTCACCTCTACCTACCTCTTCACTTCCTTCGAAAAATAGCACCATTACTTTTTTAATCACTCTCAAAAACAAACAGCTATATACACCTCTATACTCACTTGCAATCTGACCTATATCACTTCCACTCCTACCTATCTATTACCCAAATACCACAAACTCTCCCACTTTAAATATAACAATCTTACAATAAAAAAAGATAAATATCTATTTTTTCTATAATATAACTTACAAATAAAACCCCTCATTGTCTCCTTACTAGATGGGGACATCCACCCCAACCCTGGCCCAGCCAATCCTGCTACCCTTACTACCAAACCTAAACTCCCCTACTCACTCTTAATAGGACATCTGAATATCCACAGTCTTAACAATAAAGTAGCTCATCTCCATGCCCTTTTAGATACTCACTCCTTTGATATCATTTGCCTGACAGAAACTTGGTTAAAACCAGGAACCAAAGACAACGAAATTACCCCCCAAGGATATAACATAGTTAGACGTGACCGAATAAGACAAAAGGGAGGGGGTGTAGCAGTACTATTCAAAGATGGATTCCATATCTCCACATTACCATGTAACCCACCTCATGATAGCAATGCTGAAATCCTGGCCACCAAACTCCAAATGAACCCAAATAAAGCTTTATATATTATCTGTATCTACCTACCACCTGGCAATAACATCACCATTATCGAAGGTATACTAAACTGGATATCCTCAGCTTACTCCTAAGAAACAGTAATACTAGGTGATTTTAATACTGACTGGAAAAGTGTTAATGCAGACAACCCCACCTCTCACATTAACCTCCATGGCTTCACTCAAACAATCACCTCCACAACCAGAATCAACAAACCAAACAATAAAGAGAGTACCTTAGACTGGATACTTATTAATAACTCAACTCCTCTACCAGACTTAACAAATCAAACAACAAAGAGAGTACCTTAGATTGGATTATTATTAATAACTCAACTCCTCTACCAGACTTAACAAATCAAACAATAAAGAGAGTACCTTAGACTGGATACTTATTAATAATTCAACTCCTCTACCAGACTTAACAAATCAAACAACAAAGAGAGTACCTTAGATTGGATTCTTATTAATAACTCAACTCCTCTACCAGACTTAACAAATCAAACAATAAAGAGAGTACCTTAGACTGGATACTTATAAACAGATATGAATATGCTTATAAGGTAGGCACTCTCCCGGATGATTTAAGTGATCATGCTTTAACCTACATTATTAAACAAAAACAAGATCTGCCTAAACCCTCTACTTTTAGGACTGCACGTTCCAATAAACACTTCAACCAAGAATCATTCCAAAATGAACTCAGTGCCTGTAACTGGAACCCCTTAAAAACTCTACCACTTGATGAAGCTATAAAATATCTAAACTCTGCATTTTTATCAATCCTGGACAAACATGCACCTATACGGTCTATCCGTATGAAATCCAAACCAGCCCCCTGGCTCTCTAAAGAAACTAGACAAAAAATTCTACTAAGAAACAAATCCTGGGCTAAGTGGAGGGCTAACAAAAATATCTCTGATCAACATTACTTCAGGGAACTGAGAAATTGCACTAAAAAGGCAATTCTTATGGACAAAAGGAACTATTACTGTAAGTTACAGCAAACTCATCAAAATAATCCCCAAAAGTTTTGGTCCAGTATAAACAAACTCCTTTCCCCTGGACGCTCTCACACACCTACCCCTCTTGACACTGATCCTAATACCCCCCTTCAAACTGCCAATTCATTCAATACCTTCTTTACAGAGGCCATTCAATCTCTAGCTAGTCAACTAATCCCGGATAACTCTAGCCCTTCTACTACCAGATAATTTTTTCTACCAACTTTTAAACTGCAACCCATCTCTACTACTTTCATCTGTAAAATCATCCAAAAACTTAAACCTAGTACCCCTTCTGCTGACCAAATACCATCATAATACCTGCAAAAAGCAGCTAAGGTAATTGCATACCCTGTATCCATCCTCATTAACAGAACCATTAAAAAAGGAACCATTCCTGACATTTGGAAAATCTCCCATATTATTCCCCTTCATAAAGGCGGCAATTCAAGTGATTACTCTAATTACAGACCAATGACTCTATTATCTCCTCTATCTAAAATAATGGAAAAATGCATTCTCCAACAAGTACTACACCATTTATCTCAACATAACATAATAGCAAACTGTCAACATGGCTTTAGGCCATCACATAGTACCACAACTGCTCTACTATCTTTTATTGATACCATCAACAGAAACCGCAATAACAATATCCTCTCATCTGCTCTATTTATTGACCTCTCAAAGGCTTTTGACATGGTCAACCATGCCCTCCTCATCAACACTCTAGAATCCCTTGCCTTCGATCACCTGACTATTAAATGGTTCAGATCCTACCTTAGCAATAGGCAACAAGCAGTTCTCTGGCAAAACAATATATCATCCCTCCAGCCAGTAACCCTCGGAGTCCCTCAAGGCTCTATTCTAGGACCACTGCTCTTTTCATTATTTATCAATGACCTCCATCTAGCATTCCCACAAGCCACCTGCATTCAATATGCAGACGATTCTACCCTAGTATGCTCAGCAAACTCCCCTTCAGAACTACACTCTCTAACCCAAGATGTATTTAACATAGTAGAAACATGGTTTACTAAGAGATGCCTCCTTCTCAATGCTAAAAAAAGTAAGCTCCTCCTCTTTACACCCACCAATAAAACCTTATCCATTGATTTCTCTGTGTCCTCCAATAACAGCACTATCATACTTCCTGATACAACCACCAAACTGCTCAGTCTAACAAGCCTTATCTGCAAGGCCATGGAGCGTATTATCATGGAACTTATAAACAAAGACATTGGCAACCTTCAAACACTGGACCCCACCCAGTTTGGGTTTGTGAAGGGCCGATCTTGTCTCCTGAACCTGATTAACTTCTTTGAATCAGTCTCCAGAGCCATGGACAAGGGTAAGGTGGTCCACACAGCCTATCTAGACCTTGCCAAGGCCTTTGACACCATCCCCCACTCTGGAATCATAGATAAACTTACTAAGTTGGGCATTAATCCCTATGTCACCCAATGGGTTGCTAAATGGCTTACTGATAGAACCCACACTATAAAAGTAGCTGACTCAAATCCAGCTCCAGACAAGTGACAAGTGGAGTACCTCAGGGTTCAGTCCTGGGGCGCTCTTGTTTGGCATCTACTTCTCTGAAGTACAGGCCAACACTAAGGGACTCTGGCTAACAAAGTTTGCAGATGACTGCAAACTGGGAGCCATTATTGAATCCCAAATGATGTGGATACTCTACAAAAGGGCCTTACAGAAACAGATGCTTGGTGCCAGAGCCATGGGCTCAAGCTCAATGCCAAGAAATGTATTGTTATCCCTTTGGGAAAAAACATGTATCCATGAATTACCATATAGGTGGCAGTACACTAAACACAGAAAGTGTGATAAGAGACTTAGGGACACAGGTGGACAGTGGTCTCACCTTCGATAACCACATCGCCACAACAGTCAGGAAATCCTTCTATGTGGCACACCTCATCACGAAGGGCTTTTCATCCAGAAAAAGGAGGTCATTGTCCCACTGTACTCATCCCTCATTAGACCCATTATAGAATACAACCCCATTTGGTATGTACCTCTCAAGACATCTGCAACAACTGGAAAGGCCTCAGAAATACCTCACTAAAAGAATCACAGGCCTAAAGCAGATGCCCCTCGCTGACCGCCTTAAAAACTCCAGCTATACTCTGTCGCATATCGTCTACTCAGAGGCGATCTCTGCTTAACATACAAGGCCATGTCAAACCCAGAGCTGTTGGACATGCTACACTTAAAGAAATCCCAATCCGTCAGAGCTACACGCTCCAGGGATCTAAACCTTGTCATCACAATAAACAAAACATGCTGGAGGGATAGGTTCCTGACCCAGAGACTCCCCAGACTCTGGAATAGATTGCCCATACATATCAAGCAGAGTGCCTCTTTGGACCTCTTCAAAAGGAACCTTGACGACTGGATGGGAGAAAGGAAATTCACCCCAGGGATCACGTCAGTCGCCCTGCTAGACAGGGGTCCAGGAAAGTAAATAATGTGGGAAGAAATAGCCAGGGAATTGTTATGGCTAGGCTTGTATAGGCCCTAGGGCTGATAGCCTAGTACCAACCTATGAACCTATGAACCTAAGAATAACTATTGACAATCACCTTACTTTTGATACCCACATAAATAACACTATCAAAACTGTCCATAGAAAAATTGGTTCCTTATACAGGATCAAACCTTTCCTCACCCCTATAGCCAGAACTAAAATTGCTCACTCTCACTTAATATCAACTCTTCTGTATGCTTCGCCCATATATACTAACCTAAAAAATAATAATCTTACCAAACTAACAACTTCTTATAATAACATCGCCAGATTTGCAACTGGCAATCCCTTTAGAACCCACCACTGTTTGAATCTAAGGCAACTAGGCTGGCTGGAACTTCAAAACCAACTGATAGTATCCCAACTCACCATTGCCCACAAGATCTTCTACCAACCCAACAACACTCCTATACTCTCCAATCTCATCCTCCAGTACAAAAATCTTAACTCCCTGCGCTCTTCCAACAAACTCCTTGCCTGTATATGCAAGTCTAACAACCTGGCTGGAGACTCTCTTTTTTCTAACACTGTTGGAAAAATCTGGAACCTACTGCCAAATGAACTAACATTACTTTCTTCCTTGCCTCTATTTAAACACAACCTCAAAAAACAGCTAAATTCTCACTGGCTATGCCCCTGCAGCAACCCTGACTAATCTTCTTCCTCTCTTCTTCTTCTATTTCTAATTACACCTCCTGCTACTTCTTATTTCTTCTACTCTTACTTCAACTACTTATACTCTAAATGGATTGTTACATGCTCACTCCTTGTTTGACTTACTAACTGTTGTTCCTAATTTGATATGCCTAAAGAGTAATTCCTTCTCTATATTATTACTACTTCCTACAAGGCATACTTTTTAATTTTAAAAATTATTTACTTGTAATTTTTATTTTTATTTTTATTTTAATCCCTTTGGATGATTTTCTAAGTTGTATAACTGCCGGAGCTTTTCTCTCCGGGCCTCTACTGAAAATGGAAATATATCCAGTTAGACTAGCCCGGTTAACAAATGTAAAATAAAATAAATAAATAAAATAAATAAGTATATGTAGATATATATATATATATATATATATATATATATATATATATATATATATATATAGGTGTGTATATATATATATATATATATATATATATATATATATATATATGTGTATGTGTGTGTGTGTATATATATATATATATATATATATATATATATATATATATATATATATATATTTATATAAATATAAAATTATGCACATACCTCTCAATATCTTAATGCACAACATCTGGACAAAGCTTGACAACATGGGGGTACAAATAGGGACTTATTTTGAATATTGCTCTTATAAACTTTTAGACAGTTGTTAGAGTAAGACGGTTTGTTTTAATATACTTTTTCTGAAGGGTTTGAAGTCTGACACTCAAATGTATGTCATTATTTGGTGACTACAATCCTGAGATCATCCCAGTGATTTGCCAGGAAAAAAGAGGGACAGGCCAAAAATATGAGCCAAATATCTAAACATTCTGGGAAAATCTGTACAGTTGAGAAGTATGATTATGCATACAGCTTATTTCCACTCCTAGGATTCGAACCTTGGCTGTGTCTGCTAAAAATGCAACAATTTCTGTTTCATCAGAATGAGCTATTTAGAAACCACTGCCTGTGCTTTTAGTGTTTTCAGTCTAAGTCTCTCTTGGTTGTACAATTTGACCTTGTAATTACACTGGTCTTATACAGGCATTCGTAGACATATTTTTATGTAGCACAGTGTGAGAAACAGTGATGATATTAGATCTTGGTGAATGCTACATGCCAGGCCATACAATACCAGAATAAAAACAACCAGTCCAGGATTTAAAACTTTATTGCCAGGCAGTTACAGTTTTCTTATCTGAAAGACCTGTGGGGGGAATGTTTGTTAACACTACCTGACTGTTTCTACACATATTTCCAGATTCCTAGTTAAAATTATGCACATACCTCTCAATATCTTAATGCACAAACTCCGGACAAAGCTTGACAACATGGAGGTGCAAATAGGGACATATTTTGAATATTGCTCTTATAAACTTAGAGAGTTGCTAGAGTAACAGGATTTGTTTTAATATACATTTTCTGAAGGATTAGAAGTCTGAAACTCAAATGTATGTCATTATTTAGTGACTACAATTCTGAGATCATCCCAGTGATTTGCCAGGCCGAAAGAGGAAAAGGCCAAAAATATGAGCCAATTATCTGGACATTCTGTGAAAATCTGTACAACTAGTTGAGAGGTATGATTATACATACAGCTTACTACCACTCCCAGAATTCGAACCATGGCTGTGTGTGCTAAAAATTCAACAATTTGTGTTTTTTCAGAGTAAGCTATTTAGAAACTGCTGCCTGTGCCTTCAGTGTTTTCTGTCTCAGTCTCTCTTGGTTGTACAATCTGACCATGAACTTACAACAGTTTTATACAGACATTCCTAGACATATTTTGTTATGTAGCACAGTGTGGGTAACAGTGGTTAACACAACATTACTATTCAGAGAATGTAACGCTATATGTAATACAATACCAGAGTAAACACAACCAGTCCAGGATTTAGAACTTTACTGCCAGGCAATTACAGTTTTATTTAAATATCACCTATATGGGACTATTACTGTCATATTGCCTGGTTTATTCAGTACAACCCATACACAGTTTTTATATTGCCAGGTGACTTTCTACTACTTTATATTTATTTGGTATGACTACTACAAGCAGGATTGTTACTCACCAGCCTCACGACAAAGCATTTGCAACCTACTAGCATGAGCTTCCTGATTCACAGCCCACTCAACTGCAGCTATAAAGGAATAGAGACATATTTAGGCATACCTATCCATCACATACACAGGTTCATAGGTTCATAGGTTCATACTAGGCTATCTGCCCTAGGGCATTTATAAGCCTAGCCAGAGTGTGTTTGGCTTTTGCCACCCATTTTAAATTAATTTTGCTATGCCCTTTTTTGAGGTTAGTATACTGTGTCTCTGTCTAACAGTGACACAGAAGTGATACCCTTAAACCTATGGTCTCCCATCCACTCATCAAGATTCCTCTTGAAGAGAGTCAATGAGGGACTCTGCCCAACCTGGACTGGGATATTATTCCAGAGTAAAGGGAGCCTCTGGGTTATGAATCTGTCCCTCCAGCATGTCCTATTTATTTCAGTGCTGAAGCTCAAGTCTCTTGAGCATGTAGCTCGATGGGATTTGCATTTTCTGAGGTGCAGCATGTCCATTAATTCCGGGTTGGACATGGCTTTATATGTCAGGCACAGATCGCCTCTGAGCAGGCGGTATGCCACTGAGTAGAACTGGAGTTTCTTTAACCGGGCAGCATATGGCATCTGTTGAGCCCTTTGATCCTCTTGGTGAGGTACTTTTGGGGTCTTTCCAGTTGCTGCAGGTGTCTGGTAAGGTACATCCCAAAAGGGGCATTGTACTCAATTATGGGCCTGATGAGGGATGAGTAAAGAGGCACAATGACCTCCCCTGATCTAGATGTGAATCCCTTCATGATTAGGTGGGCTATATAAAATGTTTTTCTAACCACTTTGGCCACATGGTTGTCAAATGAGAGATTGCTATCAACTTGGGTCCCCAGGTCCCTAATTACTTCTTCTGTACTTAATGGATTACCACCTATGTGGTAATTTGTGGGCACTTTGTTTTTGCCAAAGGGATGACTATACACATTTTGGCATTTAGCTTGAGGCCATGGCTCTGGCACCAGTTGTCTGTTTCTATGAGGCCTTTTTGGAGGATGCTTGTGTCGGCTGGAGAGTCGATTATGGTGCCCAGTTTGCAGTCATCTGCGAACTTGGTCAGCCACAGTCCTTCCATGTTGGCCTGTACCTCCGAGAAATATATACCGAACAAGAGAGGTCCCAGGACTGAGCCCTGTGGGACGCCACTTGTAACTGGTTTGGAGTCTGACATGGCTCCAGCAATTCTAACCATGTGGGTTCTGTCCTTGAGCCAGTTTGCAACTCATCTAGTGGCATAGGGGTTTATATTTAAGCTGGTGAGCTTATCTATAATGCCCAAGTGGGGTATTGTATCGAAAGCTTTTGCGAGGTCCAGGTAGGCTGTGTGGATCACCTTCCCCTCGTAAATGGCCTTGGTGACTGTTTCAAAGAAATCAACCAGGTTTAAGAGGCAGGATCTGCCCTTAACAAAGCCGAACTGGGTAGGATCCAGTGTCTGTAGGTCCCCAATATCTTTATTTATGAGGTCCATGATGATCCTTTCCATAGCTTTGCAGACCAAGCTAGTCAGGCTTATGGGGCGATAGTTTCCAGGATCCGTTGAGGCACCACCTTTGTGGAGAGGGACCACTGTTGTTGTACGCCACTCTTTGGGTACATATCCTGTAGTAAGGCTGAGATTGAACAGTAGTTTTATGTTTGGGTTTAGCTCTTCTTGGAGTTCATGTAGGACGCAGCCTGGGACACCGTCTGGTCCCATTGATGCTGTGTTTTTTGCTTTGGAGAGGGCAGCTCTTACCTGAGCATCTGAGATGTCAGGGGGCAGCACTCTGCTGGGATAGATATTTGCCCTTTTGGTGGGGAGAAGTTTGTGCTGAACCTGTCAGCTAGGATGTTGGCAATGTCTGTGGGTTTGGTGTATTTTTTCTCATTTTGGACTAATTCTGAGCATATCTGGGAATTCCCACCCATGTTTCTAACATAACTAAAGAAAGCCTTGTGATTATCCTTAGTGTCCTGTACAATTTTTTACTTGAAGCTGGCCTTAGAAGATTTTATGAGTGCCCATAGTTTTTTGCTAATACTGATCAGAGATGCCTTCCCTTTTTGGGATTTTGCTCTATCATGTAGTAGCTTCCTCCTTCTATTGTATAATTTGTTTATGGCTGGGGTCCACCAGACAGGACGTCTGCCTTTGGAAGATTGCGTCTTGGCTTTATTTGGGATTGCATGATCCATGCATTCCTGAAGGTGTTTATAGAATGCATTTATAAAGGATTCTGTGGTCTGGGCCGTATTTTCCAAAGGCCCGGGGGCTTTGAAGGATTCCACCTCGGTTTTGAGGAGTGTGAAATTTGCTTTAGAGAAGTTTTTCACTGTGGTTTTCAGGGCAGGGGGTGGAGTCGGGATGTGAATATCCAGTGAGATTAGTTTATGGTCTGATCTTACCAGTGAGGGATACACTTCTGGTCTGGAGCATAGAGTCCCCATGTTGTTGATGATCAGGTCCAGTATGTTTTCCCCTCTTGTGGGAGTGGTAACAAGTTGTTCCATAGCATTTGAGTTTATAAATTCTAGGAACCTTTGGGCTAGGGTGTTGGAGCTAGAGTAATGCTCCCAGTCTATGTTTGGGTAGCCGAAGTTGCCCAATATAATGGTGTTTGGAGAGACCTTCATATTTTCCAGTGTTCTCAGGAAGGCCGAGTGGGGTTCCTGGGTTTGGGAGGGTGGTCTGTAGCAGGCTATAAACTGGAAGGCAGTTTTACCCACTGTTAGTTGCACATGGATAGTCTCTGATGCTTCGTGCTGTGCCACCAACCTGGAGGTGTGGGTATCTTTGACGAATATTGATACTCCCCCTCCTTTTGTGGTTCGGTCCAAGTTTTGGGGCCGAAAAGCATGGTATGAGGTATAACCTGGTAGTGCTGGGGTGCTCTCAGGAGCCTTGAACCATGTTTCTGTTACTGCACAGATATCGATGTTCTCCATGCTAAGGAGAGTTTAGAGTGCGTGCATCTTGAGGTTTAGACTTCTGGTGTTGAGTAGCATTACTCTTAGTTTCTTATCTCTTGTGATACCTATGGAGGTGGGTTTGTCTTTTGAGCCTTGCCTAAAAAAGGCACTATGGGGGTAGCAAGAGCCTTTGCCAATATCCAAAAGCCCAGGGATGAGAGGTGCAAGCAGTCCCTAGCGAAGCATCGTGGCTTGTCGAGCATGTCATCCCAGGCTGACAGGCATTGGATCCCCTTTGAATGACACCAATACTTAAGCCAATTGTTGAAATTGATCATCTTGTCTTCATATTGTGGCATCATTCTTGGTGAGGGTAAGATGCTACTCAAGGTCAGGGTCATACCGGCCTGGGCTACATGCTCAGAGAGCTCCTCTATGTCTCTTTTCATGTAGTCCAGGGAGGTACATTTCAGGTCATTCACACCAGCATGGACAATGACTGAGTCATATTTGTACTTGCCTTGGAGTGACCTGAGTGCTTGTGTTATGTGGCGGATCCTAGCACTCGACAGGCAGCTCACCATGACCTTCTCCTTGTTCAGCCTGGTGAGCGGGACTTCAGTGTGCCTGATGATAGAGTCACCTATTACAAGTGTATCAGGTGTGTTGTTTAGCCTTAAGGGCTGTGACTGTTCGGCACACTGGCTTTGTGAGCTATGTGTTGCATGTGTTTTGTTTTGGGGTATCGGTTGCTTGGATGTCTGCTTTGGAGGTCTCTGCTGCTTAGGCAGATTTTTATTTAGAGCCTCCGAGTATGTTTTTGTGTGTTTATGTGTTTGGTTTGCTGTCGTGGTAGGTCTGTGTGAGACTGGAATTGTAGTGAGTGTGGTTTCCTTCTCCTCCTGACTGGTTTCGCCAGTACTGAGTTGAGAGAGCTTAGCCTCCAGTATGGCTATATGGTTGCATCTCTCACATGTGTTGGAATTTGTTGGGAGGAGGAGAGGGTTGTCTGTGTACATGAGGCAGTTGTAACATTGCCTCAAGATTCCCAGATTCACCAGCTGGACCGGAGAGGAGATTGACAACTGACCTTTGGACATGCTAGAATAGTATTGGGAATTCCTTTATAATTGAAAAAAAGGGCCAATGGGGAACAAGGTACTCAAGGGGAGTTTGTGAGGGTGTAGTGCTTTTAATTTTTTAGTGCTGACTTATATAATTGCTTTAGTGAGCAAGTGCCAGGTATCTTAAATGCAATGTGTTACAGGTAACTTAAATGCAAAAATGACAAACAGTAACTTTCTTTCAAGTGAAACAAGGAAATAAGTACAGTAAGCAATGCAGATATCACTAGGGATCCACAGAAGCGCTGAAAAGCCACGTTGTAGGTGGAATTAGCGTTTCAGGGAGATAAGCAAACAAACAACAAGCATACAAACAAAGCTAGATTCAGCAGGCCTGGATCTAGTCTATGCTACAGCAAACAAGGTGTACCAAGTTCAGTAAGAATATGCAGGCACTATAAGCCTTTAACCAGAAATTCCCAGCTCAGAAGGGCAGAGTCCAGCCTCTCCTCCCACACGAGTGCAGACCACGAACCTTCTTAATGTAAAATAACTGGCCTGAAGCCCAAGTGCTTAAACCAGAACTAATACACTTTTAGAATAACAGACACTGAGCCCTCAATCAGCAGTTCCCAACTTAGAAGGATGTAAGCTACCTGTCCTGCCACCACAGGCTGGACTTTGGTAAACAGTTTTTGATATAAATACTTACACACTGCTGGGACATCACCCCTCTGCCTTGCTTCTTGGACCCACTCATCCAAGAGCTCCCTCTTCCTCTCCTTCAAGTCAGCATAGTGGTGCCAGACCTGCTCACCAGTCTGAGGGATACCAGTGGCACTGGTGAGATCATGGGCAAGATGGTCCCAGGCTTCCACTTTATATTGGGAGCCCTGGTACTGGTCCTACAACAGTCTCTCATCATGGTTATTTACCAGGAGTCCTACCATGACCTTGGACTCTTGTATGTCCCAGCGCTGCAATCGGAAGCGCATCAGTCTGACAAACCTTATCTGCAAGGCCATGGAGCGTATTATCATTTTATTTATTTTATTTATTTATTTGCAGTTGGTTTACCAGGATAGTCCATTGGGCCAAAATGAACCCGTTTTCAGTGGAGTCCTGGGAAGAAAAGCTCCAAACAATCTAGGTTACAATAGCTTATTAATGATAGATAAACAAAATTTAAGAATCACTTAAAAAATTTCAAATAGCACATGTATCATTAGGAGTAGTACAGAGTTGTGATAAAACTTACAGATATAAAGAATTGAGATTCACTATACAATTTCAAATAGCACATGTGACATTAGGATTAATACAGACTTGTGATGAAACTTACAGATGATACAGACGACAGACAACGAAACATTAGGAGTAGTACGGACTGGAGATGAAACTTGTAGAAGATACAGACAACATGTGGAATATTGCAAAGATATTGAGAAGTCATTTGTATTAGAAGCATACAAATGAAGAGGTGCAGCCTAGTGCATTTATGGAAGATCCATAAGAATAAAGATGTATGAGTTGGGGAAAATAGAACAATTGTTCGTGAGGAGGAAGATGGACTTTATTAGTGTTTGTTATGTGGGGTGGGAGCAAGAGCATTCCCACTGGGATACTAGATGAGAATGAAGAGATTTTTTGAAAATGGAATGGTTACAGGTTGTGTGAATGGATGATGGTAGGGAGTTCCAGAGGCATGCAAGGCCGTAGGATAGAACTTATAAACAAAGACATTGGCAACCTTCAAACACTGGACCCCATCCAGTTTGGGTTCTTGAAGAGCCGATCTTGTCTCCTGAACCTGATTGACTTCTTCGAATCAGTCTCTAGAGCCATGGACAAGGGTAAGGTGGTCCACACAGCCTATCTAGACCTTGCCAAGGCCTTTGACACCATCCCCCACTCTGGAATCATAGATAAACTTACTAAGCTGGGCATTAATCCCTATGTCACCCAATGGGTTGATAACTGGCTTACTGATAGAACCCACACTGTAAAAATAGCCGACTCCAAATCCATCTCCAGACAAGTGACAAGTGGAGTACCTCAGGGTTCAGTCCTGGGACCGCTCTTGTTTGGCATCTACTTCTCTGAAGTACAGGCCAACACTAAGGAACTCTGGCTAACAAAGTTCACAGATGACTGCAAACTAGGAGCCATTATTGAATCCCCAAATGATGTGGATACTCTACAAAAGGGCCTTACAGAAACAGATGCTTGGTGCCAGAGCCATGGGCTCAAGCACAATGCCAAGAAATGTATAGTTATCCCCTTTGGGAAAAAACATGTATCCGTGAAATACCATATAGGTGGCAGTACACTAAACACCGAAAGTGTGATAAGAGACTTAGGGACACAGGTGGACAGTGGTCTCACCTTCGATAACCACATCACCACAACAGTCAGGAAATCCTTCTATGTGGCACATCTCATCACTAAGGGCTTTTCATCCAGAAAAAGGAGGTCATTGTCCCACTGTACTCATCCCTCATTAGACCCATTATAGACTACAATGCCCCGTTTGGTATGTACCTCTCAAGACATCTGCAACAACTGGAAAGGCCGCAGAAATACCTCACTAAAAGAATCACAGGCCTAAAGCAGATGCCCTACACTGACTGCCTTAAAAAACTCCAGCTATACCCTGTCTCATATCGTCTACTCAGAGGTGAGCTCTGCTTAACATACAAGGCCATGTCAAACCCAGAGCTGATGGACATGCTACACTTAAAAAAATCCCAATCCCTCAGAGCCACATGCTCCAGGGATCTAAACCTTGTCATCACAATAAACAAAACATGCTGGCAGGATAGGTTCCTGACCTAGAGACTCCCCAGACTCTGGAATAGATTGCCCATGCATGTCAAGCAGAGTGCCGCTTTGGCCCTCTTCAAAAGGAACCTTGACGATTGGATGGGAGAAAGGAAATTCACCCCGGGGATCATGTCAGTCACCCTGCTAGACAGGGGCCAGGGAAGTAAACAGTGTGGGAAGAAATAGCCAGGGAATTGTTATGGCTAGGCTTGTATAGGCCCTAGGGCTGATAGCCTAGTACCAACCTATGAACCTATGAACCTATGCCCTCGCCAACTCCTGCCATACTGCCTACAGTGGGAAGCTGAAACCAGTTATGAGCTGTATTCCCGCCTGTGGGGTTTAAATACGGCCAATTTCCCACCCATTGCTGTGATTGGATGGTTTTGAATATGCTGAGTTAAGCTAAGCTACAGGCAAACCTGCGTAGCTAAGGTTGGCATTGCTTAAAAGGGCAGGTTCAGCACTGCTTACCAATGGGCAAATCTACTTAGCTGGGCTACTCATTGCTTAGCAATCATATTTACACAGTGCTTACACTTGGTAAGCAGAGTTGTGCAATGCTTAGCATTGCTTATTTTTATTTTATAGACTATCTGCTGTATGGGATTGATTACATATTATAAATGTGTTTACTGTCCTTGACATCCCCCAATGTGCTTTCATTACATTTATTCATGTGTGACTGTACTGTATGGGGCACTTGTGTTTATATGGGGGTTTCACAACTTTATTAAATTGACACCTCACATCTGGACCTACTACAGTACTCTGGTTAACAAATAGTAGCTAATTATAAAAAATGTTTATGTACTGCTTTCACATGTAAAATGTAAATTGGTTACAGTGGGGATTGAGCCGAGAATGGCTGCTTGCAAAGCATACATTCTAACCACTACACTATTGCAGTACTGCTTATGTTGGATGTCTCTTGCTATTTAACTTCTTGTGCTGTTTAAACTGGACTAAGCATAGCTAAGCAACAGGCACAACTGCACAGCTACGCTTAAACTTTATTGCATGTATAAAAAATGTATTTGTTGTGTTTTTTTATTTGTACCCTTCAGAATATCCATGCTAATGCTGAACCTGTTATTCTATCAACTTTCTGCTTTGTGGGACGATTGTCCCTTATGGCTTTGACCACATTCCTTACTCAGATGGGTTGGGAGATGTGCGCTATGTGCTTATGCTACATCTATTATTCTATCAATGTTTGGCTTGGTAGGGATGATTGTCCCTTATGGTTTTGGCCAGATTTCTAACCCTGATGGGTTGGGGGTGTTACGAGCATTCTCGCTTGTTTTAAATTGTCGAACGGCAATTCTGGTGTGCAGGGAGGAGTGTGTATTGTGAGAGCACTGCTCTCAGACACACACCCCTGCACTCGTACACAGAACCTTGCCCATTTTATAGCACGGCAGCACACATTCATGAATATGCATGGCGCACTGCCATACTGCATGGGAGCAGTCCCTTCCATGCAGGAATAAGCTATTCCTGCATGGAAGTTTACTGAATCCTGTGGGTGTTAGTCAGCAATGGCTGTGCCAGACATTAGTTTCATACTTTTTCAGAAAATGTATGTTGGTGCAAAAGCTGCTAAAATTGTAAGTGAATAATATTTACATTTTATGTTTTCATAACTGAGGGCTACATATGAAAGGGGACACTATAGTCTATAGTACCCAAAACAGGACAGGTAGTATTTGCTAGCTTGTTAATAAAGATATGCAAATATTTGCATATGTACATTTATTTCCAAAATGAACTGACTTGAGAAGTACTGCATGGCATCATATTTAAGCTTACATGATGAAGACTGATATTTGTATTTTGAGAGAGGCTGTTTATGTGACATAAGCTTTATGTTTTACATTGGTACATATACCGATAAATAAGCAATCAGATACAAATTCTTGCTGTCATACATTCACCTGGATAATAAGTGTTCTGGCATTGTATATTTAGGTTGTACATTTTTCTAAGATGCACTCTAGAAAATACAGTGGATATAAAAACTGTACACACCCCTGTTAAAATGATAGGTTTTTGTGATATAAAAAAATGAGACCACAATAAATAATTTCAAAACTTTTTCCACCTTTAATGTGACCTACAATTCAATTGAAAAACAAACAAATCTGTTAGGGGAAAAAAATATAAAAAATACAAAACATACAATAAGCTGGTTGCATAAGTGTGCACACCCCTAAACTAATACTTTGTTGAAGCACCTTTTCATTTAATTACAGCATTCGGTCTTCTTGGGTAGGAGTCTATCAGCATGACACATCTTGACTTGGCAATATTTGTCCACTCTTCCTTGCAAAAGCGCTCCAAATCTGTCAGATTGTGAGGGCATCTCTTGTGCACAGCCCTCTTCAAGTCACTCCACAGATTTTCTATTGGATTTAGGTCTGCGTTCTGGCTGGGCCATTCCAAAACTTTAATTTTCTTCTGGTGAAGCCATTCTTTTGTTAATCTGGATGTATGCTTGGGGTCATTGTCATGTTGAAAGTTGAAATTCTTCTTAATTTTCAGCTTTCCAGCAGACGCCTGAAGGTTTTGGGCCAAAAGTGACTGGTATTTGGAACTGTTCATAATTCCCTCCACCTTGACTAAAGCCCCAGTTCCAGCTGAAGGAAAGGAAACCCAAAGCATGATACTGCCACCACCATGCTTCACTGTGTCGATGGTGTTCATTTGATGATGCGAAGTGTTGTTTTTGCGCCAAACGTACCTTTTGGAATTAAGGCCAAAAAGTTCAACCTTTGTCTCATCAGACCATAAAACATTTTCCTACATGCTTTTGGGAGACTTGATGTATTGTTTTGCAAATTTTAGCCAGGCCTGGATGTTTTTCTGTCTAAGAAAAGACTTTCATCTTGCAACCCTACCCCACAGTCCAGACATATGGAGAATACGGGAGATTGTTGTCACATGTAGTACACGGGTACTTGCAAGAAATTTCTGCAGCTCCTTCAGTGTTGCTGTAGGTCTCTTGGTAGCCTCCCTGACCAGTTGTCATCTTGTCTTTTCATCAATTTTGGAGGGATGTCCAGTTCTTTGCAATGTCACTGTTATTCCATATTTTCTCCATTTTTTGATGACTGTCTTCACTGTGTTCCATGATATATCTAATGCTGTGGAAATTTTTTTGTACCCTTCTCCTTAGTGATACCTTTCAACAGTGAGATCCCTTTGATGCTTTGTAAGCTTTTTGCGAACCATGGCTTTTGCTGTAGCAGGCAACTGAGTGAATGCCAGGAAAATCCTACTAGGACAGCTGAACTTTATTTGGGGTTAATTAGAGTCTCTTTAATTGATGGCAGGTGTGTACCAAAGATGAGTGAATGTTGCAATTAATTCAAAAGGTGCTTCAACAAAGTATTAGTTTAAGGGTGTGCACACTTATGCAACCAGTTTATTGTACATTTTTTTATTTTATATATTTTTTCCCAAACGGATTTGTTTGTTTTTCAATTGAATTGTACATGTTATAGATCACATAGGTTCATAGGTAGGTACTAGGCTATCTGCCCAAGGGCATTTTTAAGCCTAGCCAGAGTGTGTCAGCTTTCGCCGCTCCATTGATCAATTAATTGAGCCTCTGTCAAGCAGAGCCAATGAAGTGATCCCAGGGGTGTATTTTCTGTTACCCATCCACTCGTCAAGGCTTCTCTTGAAGAATGTTAGTGAGGGGCTCTGCCTAATGTAGTTAGGAATTTTGTTCCAAAGCATGGGGAGTCTCTGTGACAGGAATCTATCCCGCCAGCATGTTTTATTTATTGTTGTGGTGAGGTTTAGCTCACTAGAGCGCATGGCTCACAGTGACTTGGATTTCTTTAGGTGAAGTATGTCCGTCAATTCTGAGCTGGACATAGCTTTGTAAGTCAGGCAGAGATCACCTCTGAGTAAGCAATATGCCACTGAGTACAGTCAGAGTTTTTTCAGTCGGGCTGCATAGGACAAATCTTTGAGGCCAGTAATCCTCTTGGTGAGGTGCTTTTGTGGTCTTTCAAGCTGTTGGAAGTGTCTTGTGAGGTACATCCCATATGGGGCATTGTACTCTATGATGGGTCTGATGAGTGATGAGTAGAGGGGACATTAAAGTTGGGAAAAGTTTTGAAATGATTTATTGTGGTCTCATTTTTTATATCACAAAAATCTGGCATTTTAACAGGGGTGTATGCACTTTTTCTACCCACTGTAGTTTAATTCCACTTCTTTTTTTTTGCAAATCATTTTTATTTTTTTTGTTTGTAGACAAATTATGATACAGTAAATTTTAAATTACAATTCAAAATAAAAGAAAATAGATAATAACTATAACAATATGTACAATATTTACAAGTGGTCCAATGAAAAGGATTAACCAATAAGGTTATAAAGAGGAATAATCTCATAGAACTAGTATAACCTTTACTGGCATACATTTACATCTTAGTTTATGACATTTCAATTTCATGTAAAAGAAATTCTGTCCTTTTGTAATGTGTCTATAAGTATTAAGATTTTATTCCAAGGATTGTCTGTCCAACGTCTGGGAAAAATTCTTTCTTCTTTGACTTTTATTTCTTTCTGTGCAGATTCCTTTAATAGAGATATGAAGTCTTCATAACTTGGAGGAACAGTGGATTTCCATTTTCTTGTTATACATTTTCTGGCTACAGCCAGAATAGACCATAAAATATATTGATCACTTTTACTCATAGTTACTGAGTCATCTACATTCAAAAAAATTAAAGATTTTGTTAGAACAAATTTATCATTATAAATGGCTTGAAGAAATCTATTAATATCTTCCCAGAATTTTTTAATGCAATCATAAAATATATGTATCCAATCTGCCTTACAGTTTACAGTACATCTCCAGCATGTGGGATTTTGGGCAGGGTCAAATTTGGCTATTTTATATGGTGTATAAAAGGCTCTATGTAAAAATTTCCATGTGAAGATTTTCCATATCTGGAAGTTTGATGTTAGCTTAACTGACAACAAAGGTCATTTATACCTTCAGATGATAGATTTATTGTCAAGTCCTTTGTTAAAATGTTCACAACATTTTGACCTATTTTGGTTTTATACACTATTAAAATTTTGTATAATTTAGATATAGAAATTAGCTTATTATGATTTCCATAAATCGATTCTTGCATATATTTTATGAACTTAGGTATAGTATTAAAGCTTGAACCATTAATAATTCTACATAAATCACTTGCATATTGTAGTATTTTTGAAGTTCTGTTCTGTCTATTTCAGATATACTAAACTCATTTATTACTTGTTGGGTGGTTAAAGTACTGTGATTATTTAAGCATTGAAACCAGTAAGTAAAGTTTTGGATTCCCAATTAATGAGTATTTTTCTTGGATTTTTTATTTAAAATTCTTTGATGTTTTAAATGGTATTAAGAGATCGAACCATAATTTTATATCTGGATTTGTAATTATAAATTTTCTAAATAGATTATAAATATTATTCAGATATGATAAATTAGTGGGCTTTGTTGTTTTATTTTGTAAGCTATGACATAGTACATGCCAAAATATGTTGTTATAATTCTCCAAATCTATATTTTTTAATATTTTGTTTTCATTTAAGAAGAAAGTTAAATGTAAAATTTTCCATGCGGATGAATAATTTGGATTTACCCAATTCAGTATAAGTTTAATGATGGAAACTTTAATATACGTTTCTATGTCTGGAAATTTAATTCCTCCCAAGTCCCAGTGTCTAATATGATGTGAGAATGCAATTCAATTCTTTTTTGGATACCAAAGAAAATCCATTAAAAGTTTCTGTACTGTCTTTATAACTTTTTTTATCTGGTAAAATAGGGATTGCTAATGCTATATAGTTTATTTGTGGTAGTAATATAATTTTTATTAACTGTAACCTATCTTCCAAGTTTAACATTAATTTATTCCAGCTATTAACTTGTTTTTGAATAAAATTTTGGATTTTATTATAATTTAAGGTCATGGTAGTATCTATGTTCTCAGATATAAGAATTCCTAGATATTCTAGTGAAGAAACCTTTTCTCCAATTATTTGATATTTATTCAGATGCAAGTCATCTATTTTATTTAGAAGTATATGTTTTGATTTGGATTTATTGAAACAAAGACCTGAAATGGAAAAAAATCTTCTACTTGTTTCCCTAATTCTTGCATGGACTCTTCATTCGGTCTTAAAGTCAACAATATATCGTCAGCAAATAACATGATTTTAGAATTAAATTTATTGTAAAAGTTAATTCCTTCTATTTTTAGATCACTTCGTATTGCAGACGCAAATAATTCTATCGCCAGGGCAAACAGGATGGGAGACATAGGGCAACCTTGCTTAGAGCCTTTAGTTATTTTGAAAGCTTCCGAGGTAAATGGGCCTAATTTTACATAAGCCAGGTTGTCTTTATATATATTCTTTATTAAATTTATAAAGTTTAATGGAAATTCAAAAAGTTCCAAAATTTTAAATAGAGACTTCCAGTTTACCGAATCAAATGCTTTCTCTATATCTAATGTGATTATAAGAGCTTCTGAATTGTCTCTGTTCAAAGCTTCTATAATGGTTAAAATTCTCTGAATATTGTCATATGTGTGTCTTCCAAATATAAAGCCTGTTTGGTCTTCATTTATGACTTTAGTCAGGGATTTCTTAATTCTATTTACTAAGATAGACATAAAGATTTTATAATCATTATTAAGCAGAAAGATAGGTCTATATGAACTACATTGGGATGAATCACTTTTTTTTTTTTATAGGGGTAACTAGTGAATATTTCCAGGATGGTGGAGTAATCATTTGAGTTTGAATATCATTTAGCATGTTATGAAGTAGAGAAATTGCTGAATTTGGAAACATTTTATATAATTCCATTATTATTCCATCCATTCCTGGTGATTTGTTGTTTTTACTTACTTTAATTATATCTTTTATTTCTTTTATAGAGATATGCTTGTCCATTTCTACTTTTAATTGGTCAGGTAGTTTTTTTATTAAGGAACTATTAAATTTCCGATCTGAAAATAAAATATTATTATCATTATTTCCATAATGCTTAGCATAATAGAACTTAAAAGCTTCAAGAATATCATTCACATCAGATACCTTTTTTCCCTTTTCCTTCATGTATTATATTTATGATGTTATTTTCTAAGTTCTGCTTTTTAATTCTCATTGCTAGATTATGTAAGTGTTTTGGAGAAGTTGACATTGAAGCAAATTTTAGTTTTTCCAAAGCTAGATTTGTTTTATGAGTGAGGAATTCATTGTATTTTTTATTTAAATCTATAATTTCTTTTTTTTTCCTGAGAATCTGTTACATCATAAGAACTTGTATTTATTTCTGTTATTCGTTTTTGTATGTTATACAATTCAGATTCCCATTCCTTTGTTTTATTTTTAAACCATCCTATAATCTTGCCATACAAAAAAGCCTTGAGTGTATCCCAAGTTATTATATTATTTGTATCGTTAATAGGATTTGTTTCTAAGAAATATTTGATTTCTGAATCTAGCCAAGGTTTAAACTCTTTTAATTTAAGGATGTAAGCTGGTATTCTAGTTATAGTGTTTAATCTTTTGAAATCAATTTTTAGTTTAAGAATTAAGGCATTATGGTCTGAAAGGGGACATGGGATAATAGAAAATGTTGTTATCCTACTGTTTAAATCAGAGGAGACCAATATTTTATCTATTCTTGTTTTAGTATTAAAGCGATAATCACTATGTGTGTAACTTAATGAGTTAGAATCTTTAAAATTAAATGTATCTATTAGATTTAAGCTTTCTAACCATCTCTTGAAATATTTACTTACGGATGTGAGACGTAACTTTCTTTTATTAGTTGTTTCAGAGTTATCTAGAATACAATTGAAATCTCCCCCCATTATTATCATCCCTTTATTTACTTTGTTAATTAATTCTATGTGTTTTTAACCATAGACAATCCTATTCCAGGAATCCAGTAAATATTTATTAAAGTCCAAATTCTATTTTGATATTTTATTATTACAATTGATATTAACCCTTCTTTATCTTCATGTTTGTAAATGATCTGAGGAATAACTACACTTTTTTTCCATAAAATTATAACTCCTCTTGTTTTTTTTTTTTTTTGTAAAGGGAGTGAGAAAGAATTAGATAGTCACTAGGTTTCCATGTGAAATTATCATCTCTTTTAAAATGAGATTCTTGTATAAATATGATTTGTGCTTTTTGTAATTTCAAATATCTTAGAAAATTCGACCTTTTTATAGAATTATTTAAACCACTAATATTTATAGATAATAAAGTTGTGTCTGTCATTTTTTAAGTACTTATTTGTACTTTTGGATTGTTTGTTCTTGAAATTTTGTTTTACCTTGGAAGTTAATGTGTTTTGAGTATTAGATTTATCCTTTCTTTTAAAAGTTATTTTGAAATGAATATATTTATTTCTATTTATGCTTAAAAAAAGTTTCAAATTGGACCACTGAAAAATGAAAAAGCTGAAGAACATTGCGTTAACATAAATTGAATAAACAATTAATGATTTTACCATTCTAAATCCCAAACATGAAGTGTCTAGCACCTCAAATCTGTTTGGACTTAAAAGTTCAAACAGATTTACCCTCAATAATAATAGTTGCATTAATGAGGAAATGTTGCTTTAAATTGAGCTTCTCAAAAAAATGAAAACTAAAACCAGAGAACAAGATACACTTGTTATGTAAATAACATATATACCTAGTCTGTGAAGTTTTGTTCATTACTAATTAGATTCTAAAATGAGATATTATTTCAAATTGCAAACAATTTTAAATAAGACATTTGTTAATTACTTTAACAATATATTAGATGTTCATTTTTCATTAATATTATGAAATTTTTGCAAATTACCAATTGTAAATAATATATTAGCAAATGTCAGATCATTAATTGTCATTAGTGATATTTAACATTGTTATTAATAATACAAAGAAGTAGAGTGAGTATGATGGATAGATACTGTTTAAAATAAAAGAGATTTGTTTACATATTTTTAGATCTATATAATTTATTACATCAGCATAGTGAAGTTAATTGACATATAGCTAACCACTTTATCAAAACCAATTAAAGTCTTTACAGACAATAATATTCATTTATAAGATTTAATATAATAACAGTTAGAATTAAAGCAATATTTATAGTGCTTTACATTAAAGCATTTTCTCATTCTTCAGTCAATGTCAGTTTTATAACTCTGATAATTCCACAATCTAAAATTAATAAAATGTGTAAAAAATTTCACTCCTAAATTACTTATATGTGATCTTTTGCAGTTCTGTTATTAGTAAGTTATTATTCATAAGATTTTCTCTATTAAGTTCAATTTAAAGATCACACATATCAGAATATTGACTTCTGCTTATCACAAATGTAGTGAACGTCTGGTAACTAGTAAAGGGTCTCAACTTATATGTTAAAACTATAAAACAGAAAGGAGAAAGGTCAAAATTAGAATTATACTTGCAAAGGAAATCTACCTTGATAATGGTGCAATAGCACTCTTGTCCCATAACTAATCATTTATAATAAACATTTTATGTATAATACTTCTTTTATACAATAACAAGTATGATAAAGCAATCTTTAGATAAATTAAAGTATAATTCCCAGTAAGCTGACACTCAGGATCTTCACCTTCCCTTTTCCATTCCCTCTTCTTCCATTTCTATACAACTTAACAACTATAAGAAACTCATCTAACCCAGTGTCGGTTAGATGTGTTCACAAAGCTCATGTATTATACTTTTACCAGACACTCACCCATTAAGACACAACAGTATTTAAATGATTCACTATCTTTCTTGTTATAATAGCGTTGTCTTCAAAGCAGATCTAACACTATACTTGCATGAGATATTAACTGAGATTGATAATAAACCATAATTTTTTAATAAAATACGAAAGAATATATGAAGTGTGAGAATAATTGAAGCAAACGCTTCCTTTACTGTAATCAAAACAGCGGTGTTAAGGAAAGAGCTCTGCGATAGTGCGTGTTTACATGCCATCTTGTGATCAGTAACTTAAATTGCATCTAAACACGCTAGGATATATCGCGTGCTTATGAATGTGAACGGTGAACAACTTTTCAGACAAAAAAACTGAAAAAGCCGAGCAGAAGGCTTATGAATACTGTCCACCTTCAGATAATACTTTAATGTTCTAGATGCTTCCCAAAATGTTCACGAGTGGTTCCATTTTACAATATTTTCATTAATATACTTTACATTAATTCAAATTAACAAATTGTAAATGTGTACCTCTAAGCTACATAAAAGCATTCACCAAGAACAACAATATTTATTCATGCAATGATAGCGCACTATTCTGGTAACTAAATACTTGTATAGGGAAGAAACAGCAGTGTTAGAGAGGAAAACTCTGCAATAGTGTGTATTTACACGCCATCTTCTGTCCAGTAACTTAAATTACATCTATGTACTGTTAAATATATTGTGTGCTATGTATGAAGTGGTGAACAACTTTTTAGATAAGGAAACTAAAAATAACTGAGCAGAAGGCTCGTGGATGTTTTTTTTTTTTTTACTTTCAAATAATACAGTAATATACTGAATACATCTAAAATGTTCATGAGTGATTCTATTGTATAACATTTTTATCACAATACTCTACATCAAACTAAATCAATGAATTTTGAATGTGTACTTTTGAATAAATTGTTATTTTGCACTGTTCTAGTAACCAAATACTTGTATAGAGAAGAAACAGCAGTGTTAAAGAAGAAAACTCTGTGATAGTGAGTATTTACACGCCATTTTCTGGCCAGTAACTTAAATTACATCTATGTACAGTTAAATATATCACATGCTATGTGTGAAATGGTGAACAACTTTTTAGATAAGGAAACTAAAAATAACTGAGCAGAAGGCTCGTGGATGTTTTTTACTTTCAAATAATACATTAATATACTGAATACATCTAAAATGTTCATGAGTGATTCTGTTGTATAACATTTTTATCACAATACTCTACATCAAATTAAATCAATGAATTTTGAATGTGCACTTTTAAATAAATTATTATTTTGCACTATTCTAGTAACCAAACACTTGTATAGAAAAGAGACAGCAGTGTTGAAAAGGAAAACTCTGCAATAGTGTGTATTTATACGCTGTCTTCTGGCCAGTAACTTAAATTACATCCATATACAGTTAAATATGTCACGTGCTATGTATGAAGCGGTGAACAACTTTTTAGATAAGGAAACTAAAAATAACTGAGCAGAAGGCTCGTGGATGTTTTTTTACTTTCAAATAATACAGTAATATACTGAAAACATCTAAAATGTTCATGAGTGATTCTATTGTATAACATTTTTATCACAATACTCTACATCAAAATAAATCAATGAATTTTGAATGTGTACTTTAAAATAACATAAATGTGATTACTAAAAATAATATTTATTCAGGCATTGAAAGTGCCTTAATTTATCAACTGAGTAGTTGTATAGAGAAAACCATTTAAAAGGGCAGTTTATATTAAAAGCTTAGTGACAAAATAAAAAGAATGTCTAGTAGACTTCATTGGTTATTGTTTTCAAGTATTTAGAGAATAAGTATATAGAGAATAAGTATTTAGAGAATAAGTATATAGAGAATAAGTATTTAGAGAATAAGTATATAGAGAATAAGTATTTAGAGAATAAGTAAGAGAATAAGTATATAGAGAATAAGTATTTAGAGAATAAGTAAATAGAGAATAAGTATATACTTCAGGGCTTTAATAAGTTATTAATTAGTACTAACATTTAAGTATTATATTAAACTAAACTATTAAGTAAGAAAAGAAAAAAGAAAAAAAAAAGAACTACTTTATACTAGTGTATTAAAGAGTTTAGTTTTAATATATTATAATCATACCTTAGTTGATACTTTGAGAGAAATAGTATCATCAGAGTTCTTTTTGTCAGTCTTTTGTTTCTTTTTTTCTCTTGCCTCCGACCAAATATTTTTTCCTGGAGCCCTTTTTAAAGAAGATGAATTTAACCAGTCCATTTCTTCAGGTAGTGGAATTATGTTATTATTCTTTATGAAAGATGTGGCTTCCTCTATGCTGTTGAATGTTCTCATGTCATTGTTATATTGGATTCTTATTTTGGCTGGATAAGAGAGCTGCGCTTTGATTTTTATGTTGTTTTAAAAGTTTTACTAATGGCCATGTTTTCTTCTTATATCCAGAACTCTTGTTGAATAGTCATTATCAAATCTTAATAATGACTGTTTATACATAACAGGACTTTTCCTCCATGCAGATCTCAGTATAAGCTCTTTATCCATAAAAGAAAGAAATTTAACTACTATGGATCTTGGAGCTGATTTAGAAGAAATAGAAAGTGGCTTACTGATAGCTCTGTGTGCCCTTTCTATCCCATAAGATAAGCCTTCTTTTAGTCCGAGAACTTCAGGAAACCAAGAGTTCAAGAATGAGATAATGTCGTCACCTTGATTTCTCTGGAAGACCAAAAATCCTTATGTTTGTCCTTCTTTCTCTATTCTCTATATCATCAACTTTATTTATTAACCAAGTGTTCTGTTGTAGCAGAAATTGAGTATGTAGTTCACTTTCTTTTAACCTCCCATCAACATCACTTAAGGAAGTCTCAATGTCTGATATTTTTATTTGTTGCTGTTGTAAGATTTCTTTAAAAACTTCTGTTTGTTTTTGGCAGTTATCTTTTAGACTTTCTAGATTTTCAGTAAATCTGTCCATTTTTAGCGATAAGTCCAGCAAAGTAGCAGATATCTGTTGCATCTCTTTTTTTATAATAGAGTCTGAGTGTGAATTCTTGGAGTTACTCATCTTCAAACAGTTTGGAATGTCCTCTGTAGTATTTGACAGGAAAATTTCAGAATTTTTTCTTCAAAATTGGTAGTTTTGTTATAAATTACTTCATCTTTGATATTTACCCAAAATTTTTTAAATATATTTAGTTTTTCCTGTATTTTCTAGTATGAGTATGAAGAGCTCAAAATCAAGCTGCTCTCAGTTAGCCATTAGGCTCCGCCCCCCCCTTTAATTCCACTTCTGATGTTACACTCATTATGACTATAGCAAATAAGACTTTTTGCATAATTTTAAATGTATTTGCTTATAACAAGATAACTGAAGTTTGACTTTATGATTTTATCATGACTTGTCAGTTTGTTCTTTTCTCTCAAAAGGCATTAATACGTCGTGTTTGCAGTACTCCAATTTAATCAAACATCAGCTGTGTGTACAAATGCATCTTTTAGTAGCATGAACATCTGACAGGAAAAGCTGAAATACTGCATTAGCCTGGGCATGTGTTCTTTCAATTTTGTTACAAAGTAGTATCATATGGGTATACAGAAGGTGACTGTTAGTTTGCAGGGTATTAGGACACGCACACATGTGTAGAAATATTAAGAAAGAAACAATTTAATAGATACTTCTGGCCATTATTTGTTTCACTTTTTCATCATAATGCATCACTAGGTAGAAATACAGAATGAAACTTTTTGGGGGTAGGGGTTGGAGGTAGGAAGTCACACAGTAGTTTAATTTATGTATCTCTGACATTTGTCTTCTCATTTTATTGGAAAGTTAATACTGTTATCACTTAGTTTGAACATTAAACCTTGGAGACTATTTTTCTCCCTAGAGATTCAGCAAGTTCCCTTTGGGTGTGGAAAATGACCTAAAATATTTTAGAATAAATGGGTATGGGGTGGAGAACATCTTGAATCCGCAAGTCTGTGTTGTTGATCACATAACAATTGTCAAAGAGTATAGACCACCAAAGTCAAGGGCTTATGACCTAGAGGAATTCATTCATTTCTTTCTTGCATGAAACAAAGGGGGTAAGAATAGTAGTGACTGGAGACACAAATTTACCACAAACACACTGGAATAATATACAGTCAACAGCATTAGTATGAAAATTATTCACAACGTATGTTCAGGAACAACAATTCCTTCAGATAAACCATGGAACGGAACATACCACACATTGTCTGTGTTCCTGAAGAAATGACTGCTACTTCATTTCAGGTTTTAACACCATTGATGTGCACTGATCATGGGATTATGAAGGTTAAAATTGTTGACAGATAATTCTGCCAAACTAAAAAACTAAACCACAGAAAAGTAATTACAAATTATATGGAAGAAAGCAGTCACTATGTAAAATTAATTGGAGTGATGCATTCAGTGGAAAAAACTGCAAGAAGGAATGTGGAAAGTTTTGAAAGATAAATTGAGTGCAAAAAATTAAAAAAAAATGTTTAACATCAGGATCTAGGCATACAACATCAGGTGGATATATTTCCATAAGAGCAACATACCTGAATAAGGTGAGAGACAAAAACATATGAGAAATGGGAAAGAGCTCGAACCGCAACTTTGAAAAATGAAATAAAGAAGCTGGACAAATTAATTTTAGGAAATATTACAGCAATATTACAAATCTATCCCTGATCTTCACCTTTTCACTCCCCCCTTTTTTTTTTTTTGCTTTACCAAAGGTGTTGACACATTCAGAGGTTTGCTGCATACCTCTCAAATCAGTCAAGGTCTCAGAATGTTCAGTTTTCTGTCATATATTTGATCTGTTATTCATAAAACTTGTGGTTTTCTGGCAAAGTCATTGAGGTTAGTAGTTACTAAATAATGAAACTTTTCAGCTGTAGACTTCATATCCATTCGAAAATTGCATGTTAATGTAACACCTGTAAATATAACAATCCCTAAATCTATAATTGCAAAAACAAGTACAAAAGGGGTTTTTTTTACCATTTTTTTTGTTACACTTATGCCATCCTTTTGTTATTCTAAAATATGTAGTTCTTACTTTAGTTACTTCTGTGAACCTATATCAATTAAGTGTAATAAACTGGTGTGTCAGTTACTGTATTCTGAGCAACTGTCCAATTACTTCCTGATCCTATGTCATCCACTCCTGCCTTCTGATGATGCTATAGAGGAGAGAAACTGTTTGTAGTGGGTAGACATATTTTCTGTAGTCTGCCGCAGATTTTGTTTCAAAGTAACCAGAATGCAGCACATTCACTTATTCAGTCAGACAATAAATTAGCAACTAAATGCAACTATATTCAAGTGAAAAGTAATTAAAGTAAGATGCACTTGGCATACTGTATAATAACACAGATGTCACACTGTAGTAAACACCTATCACTCTGTAGGAAACAGCTGTCACACTGTAGTAAACAGCTATCACACTGTAGCAAACAGCTGTCACACTGTAGGAAACAGCTCTCACACTGTAGAAAACAGGTGTCAAACTGTAGTAATCAACTATCACACTGTAGGAAATAGCTGTCACACTGTACCAAACAGCTATTACACTGTAGGAAACAACTGTCACACTGTAGGAAACAGGTGCCACGCTGTAGTAAACAGCTCTCACACTGTAGGAAACAGTTCTCACACTGTAGGAAACAGGTATCACACTGTAGTAAACAGCTATCACACTGTAGGAAACAGCTATCACACTGTAGGAAAAAGCTGTCACACTGTGGGAAACAGCTGTCTACTAAGGAATAATCACTTCCCTGCATCTTTAGCTTCACAGATTATTCCAAATGTTTTCTTTCCAGCACTAATTCCTTGTGGTATAACATACAAACTCACTGTACAGTAGATCTGTCATTGAGATGATCACACATCTGTAGTTATCTTCCTAAAAGTGATCAATCAATCCACTGGTAGGCAGTGATTTCTTAGTTTTATATCTATTTTATTACAATTTATGCCAAGCTCTATATTTATTTTTTATTTTATTTTACATTTGTTGACTGGGCTAGTCTAACTGGATATATGTCCATTTTCAGTAGAGGCCCGGGGAGAAAAGCTCCACATAAAATATATAGCACATTAATAATTCAGTTTCAAGACATTAAACCTCAATTAAAAGATACTAGTCATACAAAACATGTGGTACAAAGTAAATAAGCATATGTGATATAAGACAGTAGAAAAAAAAAATAAGATATCCCATAATTTTTTTTTGTACCCCCCCCGGCAAATCACTGTGGGAAGGAAGTATTTAGAAGGATGAGGAGATTCCAGAACAAAGTTATAAGTAAGGAGCAGCAGGAGAGAGTAGTTTAAAGAGAAGAGAGTTGGGAGAAATTTGGTTGAGGGGTAGATACTCAGAGTGACAGGGGAGAAGTTCATTATGTATATCTTGAGAAGAATAAGTCTGATCTAGAGGTAGTGGACTTTAAGAAAAAAACTGAATAGAGGTGAAAAGGCAAAGGAAGAAATAGTTAATAAGGATAATTTAATGAGAGAATATTAGTCTGGGTTAGTACAGGGACATAGCCAATGGCTAGTTAGAAATACTTTAAGTTTCTTTTTGAAAAGTGTAGTAGAGGAGAGAGAGGTACGTTCAGAGGGCAGTAGGTTCCAGCTTTTACCCACTGCATTAGAGAAGAGGGAGTCACCTGCTTTATTGTAGAGTTTATGTAAAGAAACCAGTAGTTTGTGGGCTGAGCGTAGATTTTTAAGATTGTTATATGGGCTGATAAGATTTGTGAGAATTGGTGTTTTACCTGGATAATAAAGAGTTTTATGGGTAATGATTAGTTGTTGAAATAAAATCTGATTGTGCAGTTCAAGCCAGCCCAGTTGTTTCAGATTTCGACAGTGGTGGGTTCTAAAGGGGGAGCCAGTAGCAAATCTGGCTATGCTATTATAGGAGACTGAAAGCTTGTTGAGGTTAGTTTTAGATAGATTGGTGTATATAGGACAGGCATAAAAGAGAGTATAGATAAGGTAGGTATGGGCAATAGTAGTTCTGGCTGAGGGAGTGAGGAAGGGTTTGATTTTGTAGAGGGAGCCTAGTTTACAGTTAACTGATTTTATTGTGGAGTTGATATGAGTATCATAGTTAAGGCTGTTATCAATAGTGACTCTTAAGAGTTTGGTAGAAGTGTCAGGAGAAATGACTGTGCCATTTTTGGATTTGATAGAGAAGTGAAATGGGGTAGATTTTTATGTAGGAGTAAATATTAGAAGTTTGGTCTTTTTTGCATTGAGGAGGAGACTGTGTTGTAAAAACCAGTCTTCTACAAGCTCAAAGACATTTTGGGCAAGGGACTGCAGTTCAGAAGGCCCTCTAGCTGAGGATATTAGTGTGGAGTCATCAGCGTATTGTATAGTTACAGCTTGAGGGATACTAATGGATAAATCATTTATAAAGATGGAGAATAGAAGAGGGCCTAAAATAGATCCTTGGGGTACGCCAAGGATGATAGGAAGAGGGGCAGATAGAGTGTTTTCCCAAAGCACAGCTTGTTGCCTGTTATCTAAGTAGGACTTGAACCACTGTAGTGCTTGAGTATCTAGTAGAGGGGCTTGAGAAGATTCAAGAGTAGTAGATGGTTAACCATGTCGAATGCGTTTGAAAGATCAATAAAGGTAGCAGAAGACAATGTGTAGTTGTTACGGTTTTTGTTAATGTGGTCAGAAAATGACAGGAGGGCAGTAGTGGTGCTATGGAAGGGTCAAATGTCATGCTGAGAGTTGGCTAATAGGCCATTTAGGAGAAGGTGGTCTAGTAGTTGGCGGTG
The DNA here is from genome assembly GCF_019279795.1 of Protopterus annectens. Classification (NCBI taxonomy): domain Eukaryota; kingdom Metazoa; phylum Chordata; order Ceratodontiformes; family Protopteridae; genus Protopterus; species Protopterus annectens. Next base: position 312,673,905 of record NC_056736.1, on the reverse strand, counting down.
GATGCATTTTTCCATGATTTTAGCTGTGGGTGAGAGTAGGGCAATAGGATGATAGCTGGACAGTTCAGTTGAGTTGTCACCCTTATGTAGGGGGATAATGTATGAGACTTTCCAGATAGATGGGATGGTACCTTCTTTAATGGTTCTGTTTATTAGGATCGAGATAGGATAAGCAATAACTTTGGCTGCTATTTGAAGATACTTAGCAGGTAGGAGGTCAGCTGAAGGGGTAGAGGGTTTGAGTTTCTGAAGGAGGGTACAGATGAGGGATGTAGGGATGGGTTGGTGTTGGAAAGTGGGTGGAGAGGTATAGGAGGATGGGGGTGAAATAGAGGATACCAGAGGTAGTGAGTTAGAAAGAGACTGGATAGCTTCAGTAAAGAAGTTAGTAAAGGAGTCAGCAATATGTATATACACCTTATAAAGAATCTTATCCTATTCCAGCTTACTTTTTTACCTTTCACTTGAACAGATGTGTTTATTCATTTATTGTCTGGCTGAGTATCTGATTGTACTGCATTCTGTTTACTTTGAAATAAAATCAGCTGCAAACTATAGAAATCATGCATACCCACTACAAACTATTTCTCCCCTCTTCTGCATCATCAGAAGGTGGTGCTGATGACATGAATCAGCATGTAATTGGTCAGTAGCTCAGCATATGGTAAACTGAAACACCAGTCTATTACATGTAATAAATATAAGTTCATTGAAGTAACTAAAGTAAAAACTACACAGTTTAGAATAAGAAAGTCAATTTTACAAGGTGAGGGCATAATTATAACAACAAGAAATGGGGAAAAAATTGCACTTGATATTCAAAAATCTCTCTCTGTTTTTTTTTTTGTTTGTTTTTTTTCTTTTACCAACACCAAATTATTCTTTGCTTTGTTCCTAAGTCTTACATTAAGAGGTTGAGAGGCTTGGGAGACTGCTGACATCTGTCCAGAATGTTGTCTCCTATTTTTTGCCTGTTCATCATAAAACTTATTTTATTCAGGAACATTCACTGAATTCTGTAGTCAGTAAAGAAGACATTCAAGTTTCAGACTCTGAACTCCTCAGGAAAATGCATGTTAACACAAAACCTGTTAATCCAGCTACATTCTAAGTTTGTAAAAGCAATATTAAAAATCTGTCCCTTATTTTTGCCTTTTATTCCCACTCCATTGCCATTATTTTCTACTTTGTTCCGATTCTTGTGTTATGGTATTGGGCATGCAGAGGACCTCAGCTTACCTATTAAGTGCCCTCACTGTCCATCCAGATTTGTCTCACATTTTTGGTGTGTTTTTCAAGAAACTAGTGGTTTTCTGGGAAATCCTTTAACATATGCGCCAATAAATAATAACATAATTGAGTTTTAGACTTCATATCCTTCAGAAAATGCATGTTGATGCAAAATCTGTTATTGTAGCAAACATTGAGGTTTATGAAAGCATTATCTAGAATCTATTCCTGATATTTTAGACATATGTCCCAACCCCCACCCCCTCCCATTAGTTTTGACTTTGTCTCCAAGCCTTGCATTAAGAAGTTGGAGTATGTTTCAGGCTGTGAAATATGCCTTGATTTACTGTGGATGTCATATCTTTTCAGTCCAGACCAGCAAGAATTTGCACACACACACACACACACACACACACACACACACACACACACACACACACACACACACACACACACACACACACACACACACACACACACACACACACACACACACACACACACACACACACAAAACATTCTGATAATCCTATCATTGATGTGTGAGCAGTGCTAAGAAGTATGCATCTATTAGGTGGTTTTAATCAACAGTATTCAAACAAAAGAAGTGTTCAATTATTTCTAAAAAGGTGTAATTTATTAAACCAATGTGCATATAAACTGCAGCTTTCTTAAACTGTCAGACCTCTTAATATTTATTACAGTTCAGTCAGTTAACAATCATATCAGAGTTTGTTTAGAATATGCAGCAAGAAACTGTTGATATCTCAATGTTTTCTAAATCTGGTCAGTGAGGATTAAAGTCAGTCAAGAAAGAGACATTAGAATTTATTTAATACTATTTGTTCAGAAATACAGCAACTTAATTGATACCTCTTTTTTGTCTCTCCATATGTGTGTTTTTTCTAGTCTGTAGACTACAGTTAGCCAGTTAGACGATTTCACTGTAATTTTGGTATAGAAAATGCTGTAGCTGTGAAGAGGCATGTGTCAACAAGCTGCCATTGGAGTTTTCTATTATTTGCCCAGAGAATCAATGCATCAACTTCAACTCTGGTCATTCCATTTTGGTTCAGTCTCAGAAACTGTTTGCTTTTTCTGGTCAATGAGTTAATACTCATTAGTCAGTGGTTGGTTTCATACTAGTTTTATTCAGAAAATGTAGCAACTGTGTTTATACCTCATATTTTTATGAAGTTTCCTCACAATGTTTTTATGCTTTTCGGGTAAGTCAGAAAGGATTACAGTCTGTCAGTATTCTCGGACATTAGAGTTTCATAACAGTCTATTCATAAAATGCATGTTAATGCAATACCTATTGTATTACATTGTGTAAACGGAAGCCATTAAAATGTGTCCCTGACTGGATTTCTGACCCTTTCTCTGACTACTCCCCCCTTATTGTCACCTTTGTCCAGAGTTAGTTTCAACACTGTTCAGGAAATGATTATTGCTGCCAAACAAACTTTAGAAGTAACTTCCCATTTTAGAAAGGTTTGTTCAGTTAACTTTTGAAGTGAATTCTAGTAGATCAGTCAAGCCTGTGGCTTCATTTTATTCTTATTCAGGCATTGTATGTTGATTCAAAAATTGTTTTTTTACAGCGAATTACAGTCACTAGTGCCTGTGGCAGAATAACAAGTGACAAGTGTTACAAAAATGCTTATTGCTGACAGATAATAGCTTCATACTTAACATTTGTTCCAAACATCTGTATCACTACAAAAGAGGGTAACTTTTGAACTGACTGGTGGTCTGTCAATGTTCACGCTAGACATTTTTTGTCCTTCATTTTGTTCAGAAAATGCTTGTTAATGCAAAAAAGATGGTGGTATTTTCAGAAATGAAATAACTGGTAGTAATGGCTGTGCCTGACATTAGTTTCATACTTTTTCAGAAAATGCATGTTGGTGCAAAAGCTGCTAAAATTGTAAACAATTAATATTTACATTTAATGTTTTCATAACTAAGGGCTGCATATTAAATGGGATGCTTGTTGTATGGTGTGAAATGTCATGGTGGGAGACAGAAAAATATAGTGTCTGTAGTAGCTAAAACAGGATAGGTAGTATTTGCTAGCTTGTTCATGAAGATATGCAAATATTTGCTTCTATACATTTATTTCCAAAATGAACTGACTTGTAAAGTATTGCATGGCATCATGTTTAACCTTACATGATGAAGAATGATATTTGTATTTTGAGAGAGACAGTTTATGTGACAAAAGCATTATGTTTTATATTGGTACATATACCAATAAATAAGCAATCAGATACAAATGTTTGCTGTCATACATTCACCTGATTACAACTGTTCTGACATTGCATATTTAGGTTCTATATTTTTCCAAAATACACTCTAGAGAACAGTTTACTTCCACTTCTAATGTTACACTCATTATGACTATAGCAAGTAAGACTTTTTGCATAGTTTTAAATGTATTTGCTTTTAATAAGATAACTGAAGTTTGACTTACATGATTTTAACATGACTTGTCAGTTTGTTCTTTTCTGTCAAAGGCATTAATACGTCGTGTTTGCAGTACTCCAATTTAATCAAACATCAGTTGTGTGTACAAATGCATCTTTTAGTAGCAGGGAAAGGATGCATGCCAAGCATGAACATCTGACAGGAAAAGCTGAAATACTGCATTAGCCTGGACATGTGTTCTTTCAATTTTGTTCTAATGTAGTATCATATGGGTAGACAGAAGGTGGCTGTTAGTTTGGAGGGTAGTAGGACACACATAGATGTGTAAATATATTAAGAAAGAAATAACTTAATATATTCTTCTGGCCATTTATTGTTTCGCTCTTTCATCATAATACATCACTAAAGTAGATATACAGAATGAGCTTGTTTTAGTAGGGTTCGGTGGTAGAAGTCACACAATATTCTAATTTAAGTATCTTCTGATGTTTGTCTTCTCATTTCTCATTTTATTGGAAAGTTAATACTGTTATCAGTTAGTTTGGCCATTAAACCTTGGAGACTACTTTACTTTCTAGAGAGAGTGAGAACTGTAGAACTGACTTTCATTCCTTATTCTTACTTTTGTTTAAGCCACTGCAAAGAAAAGTTCAGCAAGTTCCCTTTGTGTGTGGAAAATAACCTAAAATATTTTAGAATAAATGGGTATGGAGTGGAGAACATCTTGAATCCATAAGTCTGTGCTGTGCAACACATAACAATCACTGGAGAGCATAGACCACCAAAGTCAAGTGCTTATGACCTAGAGGAATGCATACATTTCTTTCTTGCATGAAATACAGGAGGAAAGAATAATAGTAACTGGGGACTTAAATTTACCAGAAACTCACTGGAATAATATTTATTCAACAACATTAGTAAGGAAATTACTTGCAATGTATGTTCGGGAACAACAATTCCTTCAGATATCATATAGTCTTACAATTAACTACAGCCCATAAGCTCATCAACTACCCAGAAACCTGCTCTTCCCTCTCTTCTATGCTGACCATGTACCATCCAATCTGACTCCTTAGGTCTGAAAACAAAATGTTAGTATCAGTAGAGAAACCCGGGTTCTCAGCTGGCCAATTGTTGTATTCCTATAATGTCTCTAATGCATGGAATAAGCTCCCCCATCACTCAGTACAATCAGCAACCTGGCCTCTAAAAAAAATCCCTCAAACTGCATTCTCTCCTCAAAATCATTATGTTCCTGTTCCCAAACATGCA